>NW_008584809.1:141510-258949 GCF_000691845.1 Merops nubicus
GTCCAATGTTAGGCAAATGCAGATGCTCCCTGGGTGATCAGGGATGACTGTTTGCAAGAAGAATTCTGCAAGAATCAGAATTTGGAGGAGATGTTTTCTTCATTTCAGACTAAGACAAAAGTTTACTCTTCTTGCTGCTGTGCATTTGAGGTTTTTCTGGTAACATTCCTGATTTTCTGGCCTTGTCTTGTTCAAAATCCTGTTTGATACAATCTTAATGTACACCTGGCCACAGAGCACGGTAAACTGCAATGTGGCTTCTTGCAGACCAAGCATATACTAAGTTTTCTGCTTAAATATAAAAGATGGGAAGATGAATATTTTAATTTCTTTATCTTAAGGTAGCTACATGTTTATTTTAAAATAATGGTGTTCATAGTTTACAGAGCTTGAAAGCTTGTGTGATAGTACTTCATGGAATGTGAGGAAGGTAAGGCTTAGTGTCGTGTGCCACCTTCTCCAACCACCTGCCCTACCTTCCACATTAATATGGAACAGGACTCCAGAAATACATCTGTGCTTTTTGTTAATCTGGACAGGCAGTTATAAAACACTGTTGTAATTAAATTTCTCTTTTCATTTGAATGGTGGAATTAAACAAATATTTTCCTTTGGAGAAAAGTAACAATTTGATGTTAATTGCTTCTATCTGTTTCTCAGCATTGTCAAATAACCTATTGTAAAAGCTATTTAATATTTCCAGGGGAATGCCATATATTGCATAACTTATTTCCTTTCCTAGTTATTTCATTTGATGCTGAAATGGTAATTGGAATGAAAGGAATAAAGAAGCACTTGTGGGTTGGGAACCACTCAAGGGATTGAGAATCTTAAGCAGAACAATGATTTAACATTTTTTGCTTTTGTTAGTTTTTTTCTTTTCATGTGTGAATTACATGCAAGTAAGAGAGATTATAGGGAGAAAAATACAGGGAGAATGCCAAACTCATTTAGATCAAACTCCCCGTGCCTAATAAGCAGGCAGAAAAATCTACAAACTGTCTAATCTTTCCAGTTTGTTCTTAGCCTTCTTAGATGTTGTATAATACACAAAGACATTCTGGGAAAGGAAATTAGCCTATTAAAAATGAGAAAACACAAAAACAAATCTTCAGCATCATACCAAGAGATACGTGGCTTCTAGTTACTGTGGAAGGGGCAATCAATAGAAGAAGCAGGAAAGGAAAGAAAGAACATCCGTATTTGAGATTTCCTGGAATGAAAAATGTGCTTAGATTGTTACTTTATTGAATTTTGCTACTGTAGGACATATTAAAGGACAAATCAAGTCTCAAACATCCATTCAAAATATACAGGGTATTTGCATGTGAAAAATGTCTATGAACACATGCTCATTTTCAGATAGCCAGTATCAGGAGAGCTTATGGGCTTTGTAGAAGGCAGTAGAGCTGATTCTTTACAATAATTTATCTATGTGTATGTAATTTTTTAAGAGGTGTGGCTGGGCAGTGGGCAGGATTGTCCCAATTATCCTGGCTGCTTGGTTTGGGGTCAAGGAAGGTGTCTTCAGGGAGAAACTGGTTCTTTCCTGAAAACAGCCAACCATGTTCAGCTTGAAGAATTTTCCTAGAGTACAGGATAGAATTGATAATGAGACAGAGTAAACTGTGTTTAGGAACTGGGTACCCTAACTGGAGGACCCTTGAGAGGCAAGGCAGTTTCACCTCAAGACTCTGGGCATCTTGGAGCCTGGAGAGAGTTTCTGCACCAGGAGATAGATAGAGACCTATGAATGAAACGTTTTAGTGGAGACATCCTCAGCTCTGCATGTGACTGCCTTTGAAGGGAAGATGAAGTTCTCAGTGACAAGTTAACCTGCCTGATGGCTCAGATAAGCTGTGAATCAACCAGTGTCACCAGGTATTTTGAGGTGCAAAGGGAGATTTTTTTCCCCCCCCTCCATTTCTGTCACAACTTGAGTCTGTACTCCCTGCTGAATGAATTCTGGTGTCTGAAACCAAATGAGCTATTTGGAAGAAATGTAACTACTGATTTTCAGTTTTACCATTGAAGATATCATTAACTATGTTTTTCACTTATGAAAAAATATTTCCAGATGCTTGGAGGTTAATTATTCTGCATAATAAAAAGATACAGGTAAAATTCAAAGGAAGACACTGTTTCAAAGTTGAAAGAAGTAAGTATTGTACTCCATGACATATTTTAAGCATGTTCTATCCGTTTGATGTTTTCAGTGTTTCTATCTACTTCAGTGTTGTGAAAAAGAATAACACTGACTTTTTTTGTTTGTTTTATTTTTCTATTAACTGAATTCTGTCAGTTTGACAAATGAGTGAAATCCTGCTGGGCCAGTTTTGCATCCTTCTAACCCATGAAAGATGTGACTGGATTTTGTTGTCCATCTTTACTCCTAGTCAGTATGGATTTGGTCAGTACCTGGTTATAGTTCTTGTCTCTGACTGCCTGTGACTATTCCTGGAGGCAGACACATTTTTTGGAGAGTTGGTTCTGTAGATGAAGTATTTCAAGCACTGGAGCTATTGCCAGGGCTGGTTTTGTTTTTGTTTTTTCCAAGTTTTCCCTCATTCTCAGGAATGAAAACTTCTGGCACATTTTCTTCAAGGGCAATAAAGAGACTACATTGCTTCATGATGGAACATGCTTAGAAAAAATGTTCTTTGTAACGTTAGTTGTGCTGCTTTTGTTAGTATTCTTAGAACAGGCCTTACGTATTTTTTAATTCATCTTTAGTTAATATTTTAACCTACCTGCATATGGTAAATATCCAGCTCAGGTGGTCCTCAGAGGCATAGTCACAAAACTGGCATAATCTTTCCAAAGTGTCAACTCCTGTCCTAGCAGGTGACTAGACTAACTCACAGGATGTGTGTAAGGATCACACTGCTGTTCAAAATGTGAAATCAGGGTTTTTGAAATACAGTAATAGTCACAAAACACAGGAGCCCACAGTTTGATATGCAAATATGTGTCTGTTAGCCTGGGATTCCATTTTTCTTCTGCTTTGATGTGGAACGTTGCCTTTAGCTTAAATGATACCATTTATTTATTGAAAACTTCCTATTTCTGAATGCCCCAGTGGATGACACAGACACATTTTTTCTTGAGTGAAATGGAAGGAGGAATACCTCAGACTGGGGTGTTACTGGCCTGCATGCAAGTATCCAAGTTGTTATTGGCACTTTTATGTGAGTCCTAAGAAAAATTAGATATGTTGGAGTGTTTTTTCTCTTTCATTCAAAAGTACACATTTGAATACTTTTAAGGATTTCAGTAAGTGTATTTTAGAGTGCAATGTTGCTGTTGTATTTTCCTGTTATATTCACCTTTTAATTAGGTATAAAAATTGAATATTTAATTGTACCTTATATTTCTAAGAGTATTTTCCAGAGAATTTTTTTAATCATGATTTCTATCACTTTAAACCCTGGAAGTCCATCGGGTATTTAGAATACTTAACTTGCTTTTCTGTCCTTTAGTGTCCTTGTAAGGTAACTAATACCCAGCAGGTGTGCATTTGCACCTTAAGGTGAATGAGGATGCAGAGCCAGGAAGGTAAGAGCCAGGAACATAACTCTTTGTGTTTGGATTCCGTTGCTCATGCAGTGAAGTCGTGTACCTTTCATTGCCTGTTGTACTTCTCAGTCTCACAGTTATTTCATTAGCAAAGATTTTTTTTTCCCTTTTAAAGCTTTATTGTGCTCTTTGTGTTTTTTTACAAATTGTTATATAGACTTCTGTACCCTTTACAAATAAATACTGAAGCCTAAAAATATAGGTTAGCAATTAAAGAATTAAAAATGTGGTTTACGGTTTCCTTTTAAGTTTTTCTCCCAGTATGTCTGAAAGCTTTTTTGTACTACAGCCAGATTTGGAATAGCTCAGTCGCCCATTATAAGTAACAAGTAAGAAATTTGAAAATGGAAAAACCCTGAATAGATTGCAGTAGGTCAGACTAGTTGTCCCTGGGATTATTATGCGGATAACTGCATGGCCACGACTTCCTCATCTCGGAGCAAACAAGGAATTTGGTCAGAACTTCGTACTGAAGCAGGAGGAAGGATGAGGAAAAGATTTACAAAAGTTAGTATAAGAAGTCCTGTGCCCTTGGAAATGAATAGCTTGGGTTTTGCCAGTGTTTTTCAAAATAGTCATAATGGTGTTTGGAACAGTAATTTCTCTCTCTGAGTAGGTTGGGGCATTCTCAGTCTTTGTTACGGTGTTAGCCAGTCCCTCACAACTGGCCATGGGCAACAAAAGGATCGGGTAGAATCATAGGTTAATTAAGGTTGGAAAATACCTCTAAGATCATGAAGTCCAACCATCACTCCACACTACCATGACCAATAAACTGTGTCCCCAAGTGCCACATGTACATATTTTTTGAACATCTCCAGGGATGGCGACTCCACCACCTGTACTGCTTTTATGTTTCATAAATAAAAACTCCACTTTTTATGTTTTCTAAATTCTTCTAAAATGTAGAAACTTTATTGGATGTGGGTGAGTTTTCAGGGGGACCGTAGAAAGAGTTTGGCTCCTGAAATAATTAGTTAATTTGTGCCTTGATATTTTATTTGCATTACTGGGGGGGGGGACTGTGTTTTTGTTTTGACATTTTACAAGTAGTTCCTTAAGAAATAAATACCTGTAAGATTTGAAGGTTCCCTGCTCTGGAAATAGATGTTGTGGCCTAATAGAACTGAAGATCTTCATATGACTATGTACAAATGGATGATGGAAATAGTTTTGAGCCCTTGAAACTACAATGTCTACAAGTTGGATTGTATTAAAGTTCTCTTCATTTTGCAGTAGGGCTGTTGTAGTCATGCAGTTGATATATTCTTTATATTTCTTGAGCTGTTCTATTTATTCATGTAAGGATAACTTGAGCAAGAATTTCAGCTGATGTATCTGGAGACAGCAGCAGGAACTGAGCTTCAGAATTGACCAGGCAGGAAGCCAGACATGAGGAGTCATCTCTGATGGCAGCAGAAATCAAGATAGGCAGTGGTTCAGACTGGAGCCAAAGCAAAGATCTGTCACTGAATACTGGCTGCTTGGCCTCAGGGCCCCTCTGTGCTAAAAAGGTTCCCCTGCAGGAGACCATCTGACTCCTCTCTGAACACAAGGCTGTGCTGATCACTGCACATCATTAAAGGTATTTATAAATATGACCTGTCAGAGAGAAGACATTTTTTTGACTACTACAGGAGGATGCCTTTACCTTGAAAGGAGAAAGCTCTTCTAAAATAAATAGACAATTGAGAAACTTTATTACTTCGAAAGTAGAACTTGTATGCTTCAAAAGTAGAATTATGCAATATTTGACTTTGTTTTGAGTCTAATCCTGAAGGAGAGCAGATACAAAGTGTACAGGAGTTGTGAAAACACAGAAACGTTGTTTTATCTTGTTGGGTTGATTGGTTGGTTTGTTTTTTGGTGTGGTACTTGTGTGGCAATTGCACCTGTTGCTAATTAGGTTAATAAGAGTCAATAACACAAATGGGAACATAATCTTACCCACTTAATCAAAGAGTAGGCTGTTGTAACACATGGAAGTTGTTGGGAGTAACACATTGAAGGTGTTGGGAGATGTGCAGCAGCAGAGGAGGATTCTCAATCTGCTACAACAGGTTTGATTATCTGCCCAGAGTGCATATGTGGTGCAGGCACTAATAGTGGAGATTTATTCCCTGGAGGAGTGGGTGGCGACTGAAGCAGAGCAGCTAGAAAATTAGAAGCTCTTTAGAGGGATGTTGTGGATGTGAAGATAACGTGTGTGTGAAGAATTTGTATCTTCTAGTAGTAAAAAATCCTCACATTGTCAGGCAAATTTAGCTTCCCCCTTATGAGAGTGTCTCCAAGAGAGAGATGGCAGCTCCCTTCACTCTCCATAGCATTCAGTTTCTGACCTCAGCTGGTGGCTGCCTCTTTTGCAGAGTTTTCAGGGTTCACAAGAACTGCTTTTGTGCCCTCCTTTGCCCTACAAGTTGGAGAGAGAGATTGGGGTACAGATTCTGAAACAGGTGATTAAACTAACAGTGTGAGAATAGACTGGGATTGAAGAACAAGAGTAGCTCCTGAAGTCTAATAGTTTTGCCAGGCATGAGCTGGAAAGTGAATTTGGACTTTATAGCGGAAGTTGCTTTGAGACAAAAGTCTTTCAATCTTCTGGTAAGAAAATTGGCCCACCAAAACCTCACTGTCAACGTCTTTCCCCTCCCCTACCAGGAGCGTGTGATAAATGTTTTAAGTAGAGGGTTTCAAATTATTTTTGCAAAGTCTCATGAATGTTCCATATGTCACTTTCTCTAAAATTATAATCTATTATCTCACTCAAGTGGAATAATAATGCGTTGAAAAAACTAAATTTATCCCAGGTGCCCCAGCAGGTTGATTCTTCATTATGTGTTAATGTTAATGGCAATTTTCCATGGAGCATCTGCCAGTTCTAGTGAGCACAGCTTTCAGAAAAGATATTTTAATTTTAAGCATAAACGTTAACAGAAGATAAAGAATGGAGGATTTTAATATTTACTTTTTGTGTGTATGCATAAACTAGCTGGTAAGAGCTATTATTTCAAGCAACAGTACAAAATATTTGTATTTATAAAATGGCAAAATAATATTTTTTAAATTAAGGTCTAAATGTATGTTTTTATTTCTAAAATAGTGAGTCTTCTACACTGTGGGTAAAGCAATGACAATTATCAACTGAGATATACTAATATTTTTTACATATGCTTATATACAGATTAGTAGTATAATAGTACTATACAGTATTAAGGTTTAGGATTAAGTTCAATTGGTGTTGAGGAATTATGCCACTTTGTTACAACATGATATAAATCTATATTTTTGCTCATGTTTCAAGGTGAAAGAACTGGTGTGAAAAAAAAAAAAAACAAAAAAACCAAAACAACAAACCTAAATAGGATAAAAATTAAGGCTGTCTCCAGTTTTCTGAGTTTTATGTTCTGTTGAGCACCACCCATGCTGTAGATTTAAATAAACTTGGTTCAGGTCACTTTGTCCCATGAAATTAAACGGGCAGTCAGAGTGTATTTTATAGATGGGTAATGGTAAGTTATAGTTGTGTTGAGAATATAAAAATAATTGAGGTTTACTACATTTCTGAGTCCATTTGGGTTCTATCTTTGGGCTATACATAAATTGTGATCTCTTAAAGTTCTTTATGCTCTTACATCTGAGTGTGTCTTTGGCTGCGTTTTCATTTTCTCTCATTTAAGAAGACCTGAGTGTGCAGGGTGGGAGGAATCTTCCAGTGTGTCCTGAGCCCTGATTTGTGTAGTTATGTGACCAAAATCACAGCAGGTCAAGGCATCATCTTTGTGAGTGTCTCAGCATGCCTTCTGCTTTCCTTGGGATGCAAGTTCATGCTACAGGAGTAGTTTGTGTCTGAATGTTGTTTCCATAGTGAAAAAGTGTTACTCTGAGAATGTGGTAGCAAATAATATCTCGTTTTCATTATATTACTGAGAAATTATATACTTATACTGAACAATGACCTTATAGCAGATAGATTTAAGATGTATATATTATAACTGGTTTTTAAATTATGTCCAATTAATTATCCAGGTAGGAAGCAAAAAGAACAGTGGTTTCAGGATTGTAATTCCAGTGCTGTATTTCACAAATACATGGAAACAAATGCATTATTTTCCTCTATGTCTTCATTCTAAACAGGAAAAGCAAATAGCAGATTGGAAATAGGGATCTAAGAGATGGAGAGCAGTATGTTGTGACCAGCTGTATTGATGAGAGACATTGAGTTGGTGGTTACCATCTCCAGGTAAGGCTCTCATGCTAATTTATTGGCTTTTTCCACCTTTGAAAGCTGAGTCATTGAACAGACAAGGGTAAGGGCACCCACAGATGAACAGTTAAAGTGGTAGCACTGAATAGAGCTGAGATCTGAGAGGGATTTGAGGAAGTGTGAACTAGCAGCTATGGGCAGTGGTGTTTCTCTTTCAGTTCTTCTGCAGAATAAGTTGTAAGTGGAAGACAAGAAATTGAAAAATATAAAATCCATTTAAAAATGGTAAAAATTATGCAATATCTTTTTCTGTGTAATATAACATATAAACATACACATAGTATTATCTATACACATATAAAGGTGCATAAAATAAGAATTGAAAAGTTTTTAGAAGGTAACTTGGAGACGACAAGAATCTAATGATGTTACTTGACAAACACCCACATTCAGTTCCTGGTTGTGTTATTGAAGCACGTTGTATTTTCCAGTACTACATTCATTACGTATCTCTCACGTTCAGTGTCAGCTTCTGCTGTGAACTTTGTTTATATTATAGAATTTATAAGCAAGCTTTGCTGTTTAAATGACCCAAATAATCAGGAAACTGATTATATATAAAACATGTTAAAGATGATAGGAGGAAAAAGTAGAATGTTTTGCCCTGTTTGTAAACTTCTCTGTGTTCTTTTTAATGATGAATGCATATTTTAAGTTGAATGTGATTTAGCCTGAGATAATAATGTCAGTATTTTCTTCATACATGGCCGATTTGCCTTGGAAGTCAGAAAAGCAATGGAGTTTTGTCTTAACAAATGCTTTTGTCGTGTTAAATCTTTATTTTTTTCACATGACTGCAAGCCAGACTGGTGAATTAGAGACATATAAAAGAAAATGGACTTTCAGTTTTCAGCTATTAACAGTTTGGTTTACCTACTGTCTGAATAGAAGAAAGTCTCTTCATTGCAAAATAACAAATACCTTAAGATTTGAAATACTTATTCTGCTGAAACCTAACAGAAAATTTGGGAAGGCGTCCATGACAAAAAGATCAGTTCTTTTTTTTCCTATCTGCAATATAATTAGATTTCTATGATTCAGTCCTTTCAGGAAGATAGTAGCCAGTTTGTTCCCAAGTTCTGAGTGTTTGTATTTGATACTCAAATTAATCTCTGGTTTTGACTTTTCACAGTCTGGTTGAAAAGAATTTGATAGATATCTAGAGTGTGAATTTATATTAAAAAAAAATGATTCTCTTTCTAGTTCATGCAGTTTTGTTATATTTGTCAGGATCCAGACAAAGAAGCAGTATAACCAAAGAGATTCCACTCTGTGATTATGGAAATTATCATGATGAGCAGTTTGGGATAGATCACAAAGCAATTATATCTCAGGTGATGAAGCTACATTTTAATTCAGACTTCCCAGAGTGGCTGAGAGGATTTCTAGGATAGAACCTGATTGTGAGGAGTACTCTGCACAGTCAGGCTTCTGAATTCCTATTTTTGTAAGTTTTTATAGGAAAAATGCTGGAAGACCTTGCAGTTTGTACCTCAGCTTGGCTGTTCAGGTGGAAATGCTGAAGACAGTGTTAGGACTAGTAGGAAGGGCTATAATGGCAAGAATTATGCATGTGCATGTGGCAGTGGTGGGGAGTCTGAGGGAATTGTTTTTCTCTTCAGTAGGCCAATTAGTTGTTTTGGAAGGAGATTTTTAAAAGTAGCATTACTTTTATTGGTCAATTAAACTGTTTACTTGCTATAAAATTGCAGGATGTAATAGCAAATCTTTGCTGTCAAATCCTAGTTCAGAATTTAATACCTCACTGGATGAGAGCTTTAGGAGAAGTCCTGGGTATAATGTGAAACCAGTAGTCTCTGATGTTTTGATAGTTTTTTGTTATTTTGCCAGCATGTTTGTTTATTTTTCTAAGCAAGCAATTTAAAAACATGGCAGGGAACACTTTTGTCCACCATTAAAAGGACAAAGGTCTCGTAGGTATGATTATGATAGTGATTGGCTGGTCTCCAAGCTTTCTTTTTAAGCTAACTTTGAGCCTGTGATATTTTCACATTTATAAATTAGGAAAGACTCTGTACAGATGCAAACAGAATAGTTGCTTTGGTGAAGAACTGGACAGTTATTTACAGAATACTTAGCTATGTTGATTCTCTGTTGAGTAGAAGGTGCTTGTGTAGAGAGAAATTTCAGGAATTCCAGATACCAGTTGCTTATACAGTGTGTTGTCCAAGTATGTGACTGGACATGTTACTTTACTTGGCTTTGCAGGGTACTGAGTGACAACTTTTTATCTTAAGTTCTGAAATGCTTAATAATATGATGGTTTTGTTTGCCTAAGTGT
Source organism: Merops nubicus (assembly GCF_000691845.1). Lineage (NCBI taxonomy): Eukaryota > Metazoa > Chordata > Aves > Coraciiformes > Meropidae > Merops > Merops nubicus. The sequence goes on from NW_008584809.1 coordinate 151,653, forward strand.
ACCTGACTAGAAAACATCATCAGCTTTTTTTTACAGTCCTGAAGTCATCTGTAGTGCAGAATAGAGTAAACCCAGATTAATCCTGTGCTAAAGAACAAAAGAGGTGACAGTCATGGTTCAGACAAACAAATAAACAAAAATCCCCAAACAAATTCAGAAGTTAGTAATGCTCTGGCTACATCCCTGTGCAGAATACATAAATCCTGAGAAGGGAGCTTGCCATTTGCTGTTAACAGGAACTAAAGCAACATACATTCAAAATTCTGTATGTTACAGGAGTTTTATGAATACATAAAGTTCTTTTATAGAATAAGCAGCTTAATGGGATATTACCTGAGAATGTTTCTGAGGTTTATGAGACACACAATATGTTTATGTGTTTCTGTATTGCTTCAAAGATCATTTGGGTTCTTGTACAAAAGGTATTGTACTTCTGAATTATTTTTGCATGTACTTTTTGGTAGTTTAGTAATGGCCATTTCTTATGAAATTTCCTGTCAAAATCTAGAGATGGCAGATGTCTGTATAAATAATCAAATTAAGAGGAAAATTAAATATGGTAGGCTGACTCTGGCTGGATGCCAAGTGCCCACCAAAGCTGCTCTATCATTCCCCTTCCCCAGCTGGACAGGGGAGAGAAAAATATAATGAAAAGCTTGTGGATCTAGATAAGGACAGAGAGCTCAATCAGCAATTACCATCACATGATAAACAGACTCAACTGGGGGAAATAATTTAATTTATAACCAATCAAATCACAGCAGGATAACGAGAAATAAAAAGCTAAATCTTTGAAACACCTTCCCTCCCCCACTCCCTTCTTCCCAGGCTTAACTTTACTGCTGATTTTTTTTTCTGTGCCTCCTCCCCCCCGTGGCACAGGGGGACAGGGCACGTGGGCTGTGGGCAGTTCATCACATGTTTCTGCTGCTCCTTCCTCCTTGTGGGGAGGACTCCTGACACTCTTCCCCTGCTCCAGAGTAGGGTCCTTCCCATGGGAGACAGTTTCCAGGATGTGAGTCCTTCCCTCAGGCTACAGTTCTTCATGAACTTCTCCAGCATGGGTCACTTCCGTGGGGTGCAGTCCTTCAGGAACAAAAGGGTCCCCCACAGGGTCACAAGTCCCACCAGCAACACTGCTCCACAATGGGCTCCTCTTGCTACGAGTCCAGAGATTCTTCCAGGAGCCTGCTCCAGCAGGGCTTCCCACAGGGTCACAGCCTCCTTTGGGCATCCACCTGCTCTGACACAGGGCCCTCCACAGGCTCCAGGTGGATATCTGCTCCATGGTTACCCTCCATGGGCAGCAGGGGTTCAGCCTGCATCATCATGATCTTCAGGCTGCAGGAGAATCTCTGCTCTGGCACCTGGAGCATCTCCTCTCCCTCCTATTCCACTGCTGTTAACATGGATTTTTTTCCTCCTTCAATACCTCAGAGGCACTGCTACTGCTGATGGGCTCAGCCTTGGCCAACAATAGTCTGGTCTTGGAGCCAGCTGATATTGTCTCTGTTGGACATGGGGGAGGCTTCTGGTAGCTTCTCACAGAAGCCACCTCTATAGCCCCCCTGCTACCAAAACCTTGCTGTGCAGACCCAGGGCACTAAGGCAGGAGGCTTTCTTCTATGAAGAAAATCTGCCAGTGGTATTTTTCACCCAATTAATTTGAGAGATTTTTCATTTTGCTTTTAGTATTCTCTTCCTGTCTTTACTGATTAAGTAGTTTTATTTTCCAGACAATGCTGTGAACAGTAGTGTTTGAGTATAGATGAGCACTCTCTTGAGTTTTTGTTTGGAAAAACTTGAGTCCTTTGAGGATATAGTCTAAAATTGAGTTAATAGGCTGAATTCTTCTTGAAACTGCTGATTTCTCTTCCATGAGGGTTTGCAAGGAAGCTGCAGTGACTTTAGAAGCAATTGGAATGGTGTTTTTTTTTTTTTCTTCATTTACCAATATAGTGCCTAGATACAATTGCTAATGATGCTTTGTGTGTCAAAGACTATTTCTATTTTCTATGTTTTTTTCTTTTAATGTTTACCTTGCTTTTTGAAAAGTGCCTGATTACCCTTGGCTCATTTTCAAACGCAGTGTATTGCTCTTGCATAATAATTAATCGTTTCCGTCCTTTGATTCTTGGGCAGTATTTGCAGGTTCCAATTCAATATTCTTTACTGTGCCCTTTGTTAAGTATCATAATGTGACAGTGATAATAGGTTCAGAACAGGAATAAGTGGTGACAGTCCGTTTTGAAACATTTATAACACAATGGGAGACGATCTCTACTAATCATGGAGGACCACACTTCAAATAATTTTGTTCACCAAGGGTGACTATTTATTTCCAGTCTTGTAGTGGCTGGAGCTATTTATCATTTTAAAAATGTTTCCATCATAGTGTGGGTCTCCTGCTGTTGATCCAACAGACCAAATTGAAGACCCCCTGTACTTTTTGCATTTCAGGTAAATTCAATAGGAAGGTGGCAGAAAGGCTTCTGTAGTCCTCTCTGAAAAATTGTATTGAAGTAGAACGTGTCCTGATAAAAGGCAGTCTTCAAAATTAAAGAGACATGAGCCTTAAAAACCTATAAAAAATGTTTTTTAAAAAAAGCAGAGTTGTGGAATTTATGGAATACATCCTTGATGCACTTGAAATCACTCTTTGATTTTATTTTTTTTTTTAACCACCCTGTGTAAATATTTGTGTCTATATACAAATTACACTAACCCTGAATTTTATTAGCAATGCAGTTTTTGTGTGGCAAACCCACTGATCTGGGTAGTAAGTAATATCCTGAGAACAGGGAATGCAACGTTACTCGGCCACTTGAAGTTTTAAAAAAGAAGTCTCTTTATGTAATTAGTCATTTAGTATCTCAAATTCAAACTTCATTGCTAATTGCAGCAGGGCTTCCTTCCCTGCCCTGCGTTTGTACAGACACCTGTAAATCTACAAAAACATCAATTTTCAGGAGTTACATGCTGCTTGACATTTTCTGCAAAACCTTCTCCGTTTAGCTCAAATACATTTTACAGATAGCTCACCATAATTTCATGAGCATTTTTTTACATTCAGCTTTACTGGCCACCAATGTAATACTTGAATTTTTTTTCTTTCTTTTATTGTTTCTAACATTAAAATAAGTAATGTTATGTTTTCAGAACACTATTTCTGGTATTGTCATTCTGTTGCTGAGATGTTGATGCTGATTGTTGGGGTCTGCTGAGTTAACTTATCACCAAGAAAAAGAGTAATGCACTAGCTGACTTGTGTGTTCAGTGTACCTGAGACTTGGAAGAGAATTAGCAAACAAAACCTCAGTTTATCAGATTTCAGCTCCTCATCACTATTCAGTTCTGAGGAAGTTACTCTGTCCATAACATTCATAGAAGTGCAACGAGTTTTAAACAAAGAAAGAAAACCTCCACATTTTTACTTTCATTTTACATTTTAACACCACGTACAAGCATTGTAAGATTAAAAATTACTCATCTGCTAATTTAAAAGACTACATACAATAGTGTTTCTTGCTGTGATCTCTGAAGTGAGCAGCCCCCAGACTTTTCCTCCACCATCTAATGTAGGAAGCTTGGAGATTTTCTTTTCCCCAACTCTTCAGACACTCTGTTTTTTTGTTTTTTTTTTTTTTTTAATCCCTTTCTTGCATGGTACATCAGCTCTTTATCATTTCTGAGGCATTTCTATGACACTCCATTCTGTTCACCTAGTGTTAGTTTCCCTCTTAGAAATCAGATCCTTTTTAGAATATGTTATGCTTAGCTCATTGTAAAAGTTCAATAAGTATTTTTAGATTCTTGCACTCGTGTATTAAATGGAAACCAGATCTACAGGTTATTTGTGATTGGGAGGCAGAAATAGAAAACAGTCTGCTGGACAGTAATCAAACACGCTGCTTTCTTCCCTGTCTGTTCAGATAAGGAGAAAAAGCAACATACTGTATTGTCTACTGAGCAAAATGTACAATAGATCCAGCCTGTGAAGTGAAGCCTCACAGTGGGTTGCTCTTAAAAGAGAACCCCTATAGCTGTGCTACAGAATATAGAGTTTCTGCCATCAGATAGGAATTCATAACTCCTGCTAAGAATTTAGGTTATTTTTTACAAAATAATAAAAAAAATAAACTCTGTCTGATAAAGAATGAAAATATCCAGAAGTCACAATGATGTTCCAACTCTGAAGCAAGAAGGACTTTATATATTTTATGTGCTTTTGATTAGAATACAGTACAGATGATAACACAGTAATCTTGTTTCTGAGCATAGGAGAAAAATTGCATGGTTTCCAATAAACATTTAAATTATTGAGGTATAAAGCAGTAAGTTGGACAAATAGAAGGCTTTCTTTCTTTACATAGATCATAAATATAAGCTTTAAATACAATCTACACTCAGAAGCTACCTGATGTAGTAAGGGTAGCAAGAAGGTCAGGTGGTTAGTAGAGAGAAATAAGGAGTGAAGTTTTACTCCTCTGTATGATCAGCTTATTGTGTTAGTTAACTAGAACACTGTGGATGATAAGTTGTAAAATAATATTTCTGTATAATGAAATACCCCTAATATTCTCAGCTCTTTGTAAAGCAGAGCCTGGGAATCCTCAGGAGAACTTCATATGGCTGGGGACAGAGCCCAGTGGATACTTAAGGTTTTATCTGTCCTCACTCCACTTGCAGGGAGTGACTTAACACCCTCTGTCCCTAAATTTGCCTTTTGGGTCACACCTACCTATTTCCTCCTCACCTCATGTACATTCCTCCCATGTCTTGTAAAGTTATGGTTAATTTCTAAACATTAAAACAACAGCATGCTGTGAGAGCTGACTGATCCAAAGGGACTCAGTTCTGTAAAAAAAGAGTCCTTGAAATAGAAGAACAGAAAAGGCCAAAATGGGGAAGGAAAAAAAAAAAAAAAAGGCTTTAGAAAATCCTATCTGGAAACATTTATTTATTTATTTATTATTGAATTGTTACTCAGAATATGCTAAACCAGAATTTGGATATCTGGAAAAGAAGGATATAGAGACAATGATAACATTGAAGATTGGTATAAAGTAGTGATTAGTGAATTATCCTCTACATCCCCTAATCCAATAGAGGAATTCACTATTGCCCCCACAAGAAGCAGGGTAATGTGCTAGATTGATCTTGGTCTCCCACAGTGTGACTCTTCTAATGATTTGTTCATTACTTGCTCGTTCTCATTCTGTTCAATTGTCTCTATTTAAAAGCTACAGTAACATCAAAGAAAAAATGTAACAAAAAATGATGGAGAGGTGAGGTAGATCAGGGTACTGGGTTGAGGTTTCTATATGAGGGACCTTTAAAAAAACACTTCAGTATTATTTACAGAATTGAGAACAGATTACCTCTCAAGATATTTCAATGTAAAGGCTTTCTGAACAGTTACTGCTCACTTCTAATGAATCTTAAGGGTTTTTGTTTGGATGAGGACTCAATCCGTGATGTGTAAGTGCAGCACTTGTAGTTTCTTTTAGAGACAGAAACTGCTTTGCTATTTATCTGTGATGTATGCAGAGCAACAGCCTGTTACCCTAGCCATGCTTCCACTTCAGGCATTGGAATTCCTTCTTTTTGACTGCAACTGCTTTGTACACCCACCTCAGCATGCCAGGTAAGTGCTTGCAACTCAGTAGAACTGGAATATATTTAATTTATTGATATTCTGTAAAAGGAAAAAGCTTCTGTGTCTTGATAATTCCATCAGACTTATCTTTTATCCTTGCTACAGATTCAGAACTGTGGATTACTGAGGGATCTGAGCTGGTACCTCAGCTGTATCTATCTTTGGGACAGGCCTGTGAATATTCAAAATGTACGTGCAGATTTGGTGGTCAGGATCTAGATCTTGGGTTCATGGGGGATGTGGGTAGAGAGAGAGCATGCCCATATGTGAACAAGACATGTAAAACACTAGTCAAATTGTAATGAGCAACAATTCCATTTGCTGTCTGTCACACCACAGCATTGCAAATGAGGTGCCCTGTGTGGGTCCTGGTGCTGTGCTGACGTTGGCTGTGGATAGCCAAGGAAAGGGTAAATCCTCTTTGTGGTGTCCAGGCATGGAAGGAAATGTCTGAGCTATGCAACGGTGAGACTCAGGCAGAAGGATGTTGCTTGGGGTTGCCTAGCAATAATTCATTATGGCTACTAATGGAATGATAGGTTTGCTATGAAGAGCTTTTAAGAAAGTGAAGTCGGTAGATGCAAGGGTAGGGTATAACATAGGGAAATTAAGAGGAAAAATAATCTTTATCAAAAGTGACAGGACTAAGCCTATTTCAGTGGGATGCCGTGAAGATAATAGAATCACAAGTTTAGCATAGGAATTTGCCTCAGGGCAATTACTGTTCAGTCTAGTTGCATAGGAATAACTGGCTTTAACCCTAGAATTTAACCTGACTTACAATAAAAAGTAAAAATGCCTCATTATTCTTGTTAGCTTAAAGTAGAGCCTTTTGAGTGAAGTGGCTTTCACCTGTGGTATCCTGCTTAAGTGCCCAGGTTATATATATGAGCAAAATTAGTAATATAGGAACAATGCTAATTAGGTGTATCTTGCATATCACCTCAAGCTGGAATAAAGGCTGTGTGTACAGATGCTCTTACAGAGATTAAAGGTCTTGTATAAACTCGCAGATGTCCCCTTCCATGGTTTTGTTACAATTTCATGTTCAACTGCGTTTATTCTCTGCTTTATGCATTGTGGAGCACTTACTGGTTTAATCTGTTTTTATTAAATATCTCCTGCATTTCCTTCCAGAGCTGATACAGATACTGATAAAGTGCTCTGGTAGCCTTTGGAATGCAGCATGCTTTACAAAAATGAAATGGCAATTAGAGATGACTGGGAACTTAATGGTAACCATTAACTTAGCTCATCGTAATGAGCCACATGAGAGTGTTTTATATCTGCCCCTTTCAAATTTTTATTTGATACACGTTTTTATCTGGTATTTCATAGTCTGAGAACAGGCCTCTGCTATGACTAGTCAGTCTGGAACCAGACTGGTGGTTTCCATTCTAAAAGTAACAAAAAAACCATGTAAAAGTTACAGGCTTGACGCTCAGTTAATTTTTGTGTTTTCTGGTTTTTTTTGTAGGCAGAGGTTATGACAGGATTTTCACTTAATGCTGAGAATACTTTAGAAGAGCAATCAGAAATAAGTGAGTAGGCTAAAGGTCCTAAAGTGCTTCAGGAAGCATTAAAAGAGTTTTGAGTGGTCTTTGCTATATGCTGTAGTTGTTTTTTAATTTTTCCAACTTTTATATTTCTCTTAGTTCTTTTATTTCAGTACTTGAGGGTCTGTAATACAAGTTTTTATGTATTTCATATATTTTCCAGAGTATTTCAAGTACCCTAATAGTCTATAGTATAAACTAATAATAGTATGTTAGTTTTCCTCAAATATCTTAATATGTGTTTATATTATAAATATATATATACATTGCTAGTATTCAAACTCATGTATTTGTATAATGGACCATGTATGGAGTGCCACCATCTCCTGGAGTGCTGGAATTTCAGGGTGGATGTAGATTCTGATACTTGAGAAGTCCTGAAGTCTTAAGAGTTTCCAAAAAACGTAACTTGGAGTCTTTCCATGTTATCAGCACAGTTAAGTAGGGCTGTCATTTTAAACTGTACTTTCAGAGAACAGAATACCTTTGTTTGTTGAAGCAAAAACAGTGTTTCATGGATTTCTGGACTGTCCACAGGGAAATCTAGATTATATGGCTGTCTAGATTAGCTTTAGTCTACGCAATATTGTGTAAAAATAGATCCACAAAGAGTCTTACCCAGCCATTTGCATGTTCTCATTCATCTGCAACTAAATGTCTTGATCAGATCATGTTAAATTGCTGCCTCTGCGTTTCAGTCTGCTGGAAGGGAGTGGTGATAGTCTTTGCTGTTTGAGATGGATGGTTCACTTGTTGTTCACAGGAGGAGAAAAAATTTCCAATCATTCTGCACCACTGGAGTCTGGCATGAACTGCTGAGAAAAAGGAGGATAAATGCCATCAGAAAAAAGGCAGATGTGAGGGTGCTTCCCAATGTAGGGACCGGCTCTTCCCAACACAGGTGGCTAAAACGCACAACATGCCAACCTAAAGTGCTTCAACTTAGGGAGTTTACCTTGATTTAAATAACCATTCTGAATCATTTAGCACAACTGGCAAATACCTTTTTCCAAACCTTTTATATATTGGAGTTCATCACTCATAGCAGTCTTAAGGTGTGTGATTGTTTATTTTCTTCTCATTATGTTTGTTTTTTTTTCTGTGGTCATATGTTAACTAGTGCCATGAAATTTTTTGGGGTTAGTTGTTGCCATAAATATATAAACAAAAATGTTAATTTTGGGGTAGCACACATTTTCCCATCTTCCTTGCTCCTTGTGGAGAAAGCTCTGAGGATGTGGGTGAGTGGTTTCGGTAAAAAAAATGCAGTCTTTATTAAATGTTAGAGCAGGCCTTAATCTGGACTTTTTGGCTCTAGCCATGTTTTTTTAATTGACATGTGGAAAGCTGTATCTGTTTTCTATGGCTGAAGTTTTTTTGCTGCAGAAGAGGAGGAAGGGAGCAATAGTTTTTACTTTTTTATTAGAGTGCTTACTGCTCTGCTCCTTATAAAGTATTATTATGAATATTATTTTATAATTCACCAGTTCAGACCAAGGATTAAATCTTGATCATAATGGACTATATCAATATGAGCGCACAAGAAGCATTTTAATGACTTGCATGTACAACTAGAAGCTTCAGGCTTCCCATTTCCTTTGTCATTATGGGACAGTGCTTTTTTAATTGTCTTCCTTCTTCCCTTCAGCTACTTCAGGTTGCACTTCTGTATATGATCTTAAAATGAAATATTTTGTACAGTGAGCTCTGTCTCATCCCAAAGAGGAATGTCTTACATCTGGGGCTTGTGGCTTCCCAAACAGTACTGATATGTCTGCATGTCTGGGTCAGAAATGGTCAGACTAAATCAGATTTTGCTATTTCTTTCCACTTCTCATTGTTTTAGTGGACGTAGTTGTTGTTGCTTCTTGTACGTCCAAGTCTTCTACCACATGCTGTTGCTAAGAAACAGTGCTGTTATAAGTGATCCAAATAAAAGAAACAAATTCCTATTAAATTCAGTACCAAAAAAGAGGGATTATCTGCATGATACCAGGATTTTTGCTTCATGCAATACACCAGTCACATAGTTGGCTTTCAATTTATACTTTCTGGATATAACAGTAGATGAAGTCTATAATGTTGAGTTTTGGGAAGAAGATCACAGCTCAATGTATTTAAATGATCCCTCCAGCTGAAAAGCCCATGATGGTCTTTAAAGAGCTTATAGGTGCCTGCTGGGGAAACAAAGCCTTGTAGGTTAAGTTACAGAACAGCAGAACTCTGAAACTAACTGGATCTTTCCTTAGCTGAATGGAAAACAGGAATGGTCCAGTTTGACCTGAATTTTGAAAAGAGTGGAGAAAGCTGACATTTTAAGAAGGAAAAATATTTTGACTCAAGTTTAATGATTTGATCTTGGCTCAAGTTTAATGTTTTGGTTTTTTTTTTCCCCCGAATTAAAACTCTTCATATATTCCAAAAAGAAATCAGGACATGATGAAAGTATCAGAAATAACATTTTTCCAGGTAAATTTCCTTGACAGATTTGTCATTGAGTAGCAAAGAAAAAAAACCTGTTTAGCATGAATTAATTTCTAATTAAATAAGTTCTACCCTGAAACATCTTTTGAATAAGGGGAGGGCCTAGTGCTTAGAGATCCTGAGAATGGTCATGCTCAAGTCCTCAGACTGGGGCTCAGTGTGTGGATATCAGCAATGCCTCTGGAGCCCAAAACTGGTGATTTCTCCAGAGAACCTGATGACAGAATTCCATAGCATTTTCCAAGGCATAGATAATAAATTAAAGTATTCACATACTGAAATTTTGTAGCATTGCTATAAAGTATTTTTGAAAGGTTTTTTGCTTTAATTTCTGTTTGACTTGGAGTGAGCCTGAACTGTCTGTAGTGAAATGGAATAGAGTAGGTAGAGAGGAAACTAATTAAATACTACCTGTCGCTCTTCATTTTGAAGCCCTGACTTTCTTTAGCTTGCTGTCACAACTTTGATTATTAAAATACGTATGGTAGTGCTCACCCCACATTACCTGTGAGTGTTTGTCCTCTTTACTAATTAGGTGTCAGGATGTCAGTGATTAATGTAAAATCATGAATAAATTACTAATAAGAGCCATACATATGTACAGAGCCATTTAACTAATTAAAATGCTACACAGCACGAAGTACACTAGTGATATCCACTTCTGACCTTTGAGTTGGAGCTTCATTTGCCTGGAATTTCATTGATTGATTAAGTAGATGATAATAGTCAAGTCAGAGTCACAGCTGTAAAACTCATTTGTCACAACAACGCCAAAGACAATCTCCATCTGTCATTATTAAAGAGAGCTCAACAGATTTGATCTACTTTTCAGCCCTGTACTGATTTGTTATTCAGCATTAACATAATAGGGGAAAATATGATTAAGATTGTAGTCCCAAATAGTGATTAAGACTTAATCGTGACAAAAACAAATGGGTAAAAAATAGAGACAGGTCTGAGAATATTGTGTGTTCTTGCTTAAATACGCCTACCTACTTCATTTTTTTTTTTTTTTCATTTTTTTGTAGGAAGGAGGCTACAGACATCAAATTAAATGTGATGAGAGACTGACAGTGCAATTGTAATCATTCCTGGTAGACTTGAAGTAGAAGGAAAAGGAACTTAGGAAAAAAACCGGCACCAGTGCTTAGGTAAATGCATCTCTGGGCTTTCTTACTGTCCTGCAGGGTTTTTGACCTGCACCTAAGTGCAGTGGCAGTGGCTGAAGCCTAGATGAATTGATCATTAATATACTGTGGGTCACAGAACCCAGTCAGATGCATATTCTTATGCTACTTTTGCTAGGTAGTACCAACATCATCGTGTCTGCTTAGCTGTTTGGAGCACAGATGTCACATCATATGTTTTTTGAGGACTTCTCCCTGCATTGCTGACTCTGGTTCCCACTTTGTCTCAACTATTCTTTATCAGTCACACTATGATTTTTTTCACTGTGTGACTCGTGTATTGAGTATTTTAAGAAAAGGGGAGATTTTGTGCAGAGGCCAACTTAAAGTATTTTGATATTTCTGTTTCTTTTGAATGAGGGATTAAAAAAAAAAAAAAAAAAAGAAAATCTAACCACGAAAACACCTCTCTCCCCCAAATGCAGGAAATAAAATATAATGCTTCCAGAGAATATGTGCTCTCTCCATACCCCAGCTGCTCTGCAGAACTGTTTTTTGTGTGTTTCAGTTTCTCTGTTCCTACCCAAATATCAATTTCCCTGAGTAGATGCAGGGCTCTCAGGATCTGTGCCTTATGGCTTCTCTGCCATCCAGGCTTCCCAAGCACTACAGGACCTGGGAACACAGCCCAGAACTTTGGGGCTTCCAGCTCTGCTGCAGGGAAACCCCAAGAGTCGTGGATCCAACCCATAGTTTCAATGTCTACGGTTTCTAATGCCAACAGAGAAGTGGATGGAGCAATGGTTCCTCAGGCTCTTGGCCTCTTGGTTCCCTCCAGCCCAGGGCACCTGGGGAACCACAACCAGTCCAAGGGAGTGCAGCACAGAAGCATCTCAGACGACTGTGGGTTATTGTTAGCCCTGCCAAGACTGATCTGATCATGTGTCACTAGTGAAAACCTCAGTTTCTGGTAAGAATACTGAACATCTCTTTCCTGGATTCATTTCCACTCTACATGTCTAACACCAACTGTAGATCTATCCTTCAGTGGTTTACATGGAGTCTCATGGGGGGGATGCTGTGTAACAAACTGGTTGCAGAAGCCCAGGTCCCTGTATCATCTTGACCAGTCCTATATCTGGTGGGTGCTACAGCAACATTGCAACCCAAAAATGGACACTGGGGATGTAGAGGAGGTTGTGTGTAGTCAGATACAGGTCCAGTTAGGAGTCTGCACCTTATTTTACCAATATAATTTTATGGAAATGCTTTTTGTCAGATTCATGTGGGATCAATGTCTCTAAGGTATAATCTGTTGGAGAATCATGGTTCTTTTGTGGGCCCAGCAACAAAAAAAACCTTTTGAGTTGCCAGATCCATGTTTTCCCAAACATGGTAATTCAGCAGAACTATATAGAGAAATGAAATAAATAATAGAAGGAAATTGAAATAAATTTTCATTACAGATCTGTATGAAACTTTAAAGTTCAAGATGAATGGGTTTAATTAGCTCTGGACACTTTGGTTTCCCTATAACTCACACACATCAACATTACAACATGCAGACCCTTGGGCCATCATTTGAAGTGAGTCATCTTTATTTTATGATGTTTTGACTGGGCATATATTCTGGCTTTTGTGATATTCTCTAAAATTGACAGACCGTGACTGGGGGCTTTATTTTCATACCTGTAAATAAACAAAGAATTGTTTTACAATATTCCAATAAGTCTATTTTACGATCAGTGGTGAAAAAAGCTCAGAGAACCATTTTTAGAACAGGCTGTGGCTCTGCATTATTATGCTTTCAGTTAAGGTAATGGGAATTCAATAGAGTCCTGTCTGACAGGATATATCCTACCAATGGTGTAAGTGCAAGAAGGATCAATTTGATAGGCTTTAATTACTTTAGTGCTCATCTGGTGAAATTCTTTATTTTTATTTTTATTGTGAGCTGTGTATTACAGATCTAGTACATATGCACAAATCTAGACCTCTTTCCTCTTCCAGACTTAAACAGAGCTGCAACACAGAAGGTGCATCCACCAGTGAGGAAGAGGTACACAGCATTAGTGGGTATTTTTTAATTTGGGTTGTCCTAGATTTGGATGCTTTACTTTTTCTTCTTCCAGGATTATGTCCCAAGCTCTCTCCTTTAGGAGGACAGGGCTTGCACCAGACTTCAGGATTGCTGTAAATCTGAAAATGCATTAAATAAATTAAAACATCAGCCAGTGGCCAGTTACATGGCACACTATCAAATGATACTAAGAAGACCTCAGCTTCTCATTCAGAAATTACACTGAGTCACATTTGTGAGACTGATTTGCTTTATAAAAAGCTGTTCAGAAAAAGAAAAAGACAAGATAAATTGCTAGTTTTATATCACTGGATAGGCAAATTAAAGCAATAGATTCTGTGGTGATGGAAAACTGTCCTTGCTCTTTGGCTTCTGTCCACATATATTCTTTGAGATCTTGTTTATACTGGGGATTTGCTTCCATTTCAGTCAAGGACAAGCTGCTGACAGAATAGCTAATCTGTTGTAAATGCCAGCCCGTGCAGGGTGTCCCATTACCATAGTCTGTCCTCTGCCATACTGTGATTTCAGGGAGAAGACACTTGTGCCAGTACAAGTAACAAACTTCACTACCTACAGCAAGTCTGGAGTCAGTGTGAGATTCTGAGCTGGGTGAAAATATTGCAGTTTACAGCTGTTGGTCACTGCTCTGTCTCTGCTCTACCCTGGAAATGAGTCCTCCCCATCACCCTCCTCCTGCTAGCTCTGCTGGTGTAGCAGCACGTGTGGCTTTTCCCTAGCTGGCATGTCCACAGCAAGGTCAATGTTGGAGGAGTGGCAGCTCCACCATGGGAGAGGAGTGAGGGCGGTGAGATGCTTGGGGTGACTAGCAGGCTCAGCTGCAGCTGGGACTGCTTCCCTAACCTGCTCCAAAACTGTGTGATACAAATAACCTGCTAGCTGGTTGCTGCTAGCATGGAGCCTAGCAATTACAAATAAAGGCAGCAATGAAACCTGTTGCTAGTGCCTGCATTGGTATTTCAAAGGAGTCAGAATGAATAACTGTGGGCTAATAATCTTATGGTAATCTGGAATGCTTCTTGGATGATATGTTTGCAGAGCAGAATGCCAGGCTTCTGAAATGGACACTTGCATCGTCTCTATTAAGGAGTAACATATTCATAGTGATGGGCTTTTGCAGAGGCTTCCTGTAGAAAAATTCAGTTTGCTGTGTTTGTTCTTTTTTAGTGGTAATCTGATTCCTTCCTCATTGCCAAAAAGCATGAATAGCAGCTTGAAATGCTGGAACCAAAGAACAGTTAACTTTGAGGAGGTATAAAATGTTTTAATTCTCCTGGTTCGGATACATAAACCAAACTTCCCCGGGGGGTTGTTTTTCCTTGTTAACTCATTTATAAGCTAACAGAAGCTACAGGTGTTTGGCTTCAATTAGGCATTAGTGGACAATTACATTGGACACTGAAAATAAAGCTGGAGTCTTTGCATGAAGGAAGTGAGGACTGCAAAATTTTTAACAGCAGAACTGCACAGCAAATAAGGGAGAAGATTTTTAGAATGTGAAATTGTTGGATCAAATCTTTAATACATATAGAAAGGCTATTGTTGAAAGAAGGAAGGAAGGGCTATTTATTTTTATGTGCGAGATATGAAAGGACACCAATAACATATGAAGAAATAACTGGTGGTAATACTACTGGTAAAATAATTTTCTGCTTGTATTAAAATGTTCTTTAAAAATATTGCTTTAAAATAGTGCAGAGCCAGCTTTCTGCTAACAGGGAATGTTGTATTCCCTTGATTTATGAAATCTCATTTCAATTGCAAACCACTGGCTCTTCTGTGTTTGTGCCTGAGCACTGTATAATTCTGCAGACAGCTCAACTAACAGCATTGCTGAGAGAAAGAGGAAATTAGATGTGTTAAACCTGAAGAATCCATGACATTCAAATAACAGCTTTGCTCTTGTATTTCTCATTTGTTAGAAGGCAGTTCCTATTTCTAACATATCTTAGCCTTGGAAACAATGATCTGTTTAATTAACCTCAACAGAGCAAATTTAGGACAGGGGTTCTGACACTTTCTTAATTATAAGAAGATATCTGGTGGAATGCTTGACTCCCATTTGTCTTCATCTGAACCTACCTGTTTATTCTTCATAGTTGTATCACACTCCCTCTCAACTTGAGTGTGAAATGGTAAATTGGACCAATGCTTATTTCTCATATATGAAACTACTATTAGAATTTGGTTTTTTAGCTATATGAAGTTGAGACAGAGGAAGGTGGGAACTTCAACAGTGTTTAGTGTCACAGAATCATTTAGGTTGGAAAAAACCTTCCAGATTATCAAGTACAACCATTAATACAGCACAGCCAGGTCCACCACTAAACCATGTCCTGAAGCACCAGATCTGCTGTCTGTTAAGTACCCCCAGGGATGATGACTCCACCACTTCCCTGGGCAGCCTCTTCCAATGCTTAACAAACCTTTGGTGAAGGAATTTTTCCTTCCAATCTTAACCTCACCTGGCCCAACTTGAGGCCTTTTCTTTTTGTCCTATCAGTTGTTATGTGGGAGAGCAGACCAACCCCCACCTTGCTACAGCCTCCTTTTAGGGAGTTGTAGAGAGTGGAGACAGCCTCCATGGAAACTCCTTTTCTCCAGGCTGAAATACCCCAGGTCCCTCAGCTGCTCCTCATAAGACTTATTCTTTAGACCTTTCAACTGATTTGTTGCTCTTCTTTGCTCACATTCCTGCACCTCATTGTTCTCGTAGCGAGGAGCCCAAAACTGTGTACAGTATTTAGAGTTCTTCCAGCTTTGGTGCAGCACAGCATAGTTAAGATCACCTCAGATGCTCTACCTCAGTAGTTTGTTCATGGGCATGTTGTTAGGTAACAAAGTGAGTTTGAAGTGGCTTACCACTTACCTGTTAGATGTCTTGGGCAAAAGTTAAGGACTGTGTAACAGAGGCATGAGTTGTGCAAGAAGACTGAAACACTTAAATGTGTCTACAGGGCTTTGAAAATACAAGAATGACCTAGTCAGGGCTTTATAATTGTCCAGAGGTGTCAATGCAAGGCTCCTGCTGTGGAAATACTTCTGCAGTGCTGCTAACAAAAGGGCTTTGTGATCACTTCAGAATAAAAAGCATTAAGTTTAAGATGAGTGAACAAGTGCAACATTTCCCTGTTTTGCTAGGGAATGAGAAGAAATAGAGCAAAAATGGTTGATCTTTTTAGATCTGTGAGAACTGCTGATAATGGACTGAACATTTGTCTGTTCATGCAATAGATTGGAGGTTGTGACCAAGCATTGCAGTTACTCATTAGAGTAAATTGTAGTAAGTTTTTATGGTTTGCTTCTTTAAGTTAGCCTTGCCCTGTGTTTCAGTGCAGGCATATATTTATATCACTCATATTTATGTACACATAAGTAGACTATATATATAATATATACGTGTTTATATACACACAGAGAGAAGTTTCTCTTGCTGGTTTTGCAGGAGATGCATCTACCTCTTCAGATTGTATGGTAATAAGGCTTTTCTTCTTGTTGAAAAAAAAAATGGTTAAAGCTGGAATCAGGCCACTGTTTTTTAGGTAAGTCTCTTTCAGAGACAAACATAACTATTTGGTGGCTGTACTTGTCTCTTTTTGATAAGATAGGAATAACATTATTTTTCTTGAAAGCTGGTTGGGTTTTTTGTTCTTGCTGGCTAATTTCCTAACTTGGCAAGCTAGAGTTTCAGAATTAACACAGGAAGTACTCTTCTAGGGTTTTCTTTGAAGTTCTCATATTTAATGCTATTTGTAGATATACAGTTTCACCACAGCATCAGAATATCCTTTTTTTTTTTTTCCTTTTTCACTTCCCTCCTGTAAGTTCATTAAAAGCTTAGATCTCTTCTAGAGTTATTAAAGCTTGATATTACTACCTGTAAGGCACAGCCAAACTGAAAATTGAAGCAGCTTGAAATAAGTGTGAGAACCTGGAGGTAGGGTTAGGTGCACAAGTATTTTTAAAAGATAACTCAGGTTTGAATGAACATCTAGAATAATTACACTTGGAACAGAAAAGCAATCTCTTAACTGTTATTTACCTCATGACCCCCTCTTCTGTAAAACCTGGAGTTCTGTGGAATTCAGCTTTATATTCTGTGGGTTGGTTTTGTTTCTTCATTAATGCAAAATTTCAGCTGTTTCTGTTGCATGGGAGAAGGTTCTTAAACCCTAGCTCCCCACTGAAAAACTGAAATTGTAATTGTGTCTGGCCAATTTATACCTGAATTTGTTTTTCTACTTGATTTTAATGCTCTAATATGTATCCCTTTCTGGTTTTCCTTTCAGTTTTCCTATTAAATTATTTATATGACAAAGTTTGTATTAAGTGTGTGCAATTTGTGGTGTGACTATGGTAACAATTCTGACAGATCCTTAAATTCTGAAACCTCTCTGTCTGCTTATTGCAATTAGACCTTTCTGTAGCTAATGAAACATGGGTGATTTGTTTGTTTATGCCTGAGGACTATATTTGTTGCTGAGTAATGCAAAAACATATCCAAGGACAAGTATAGTGAAATGGAGTTAGGAATGTGTGCACAGAGGGTGCATGAGCAAAGTCAACTGAAAGAGGTGTTAAAGCTTTGGCTCTAGCTCTGCCTGCTCAGGAAGCACCTTTATATTAATTTTTTGCATGAGTGCAAAGCCACCAGAGGCTGCACAAGAATGGCTAATGTTATTTGACAAAAAATTAGTAATTCCTGTGGATTTTTACCTTAAGTGGAATTAAAAGCAGCAAGCAAAATGGCACAGATGTCAATGGGCTGCTTGGCAAGATGCAAACATTTGCTTCCCTGCCCTGTGATCTGCTGGCAGATTCTGAGTGGAGTAGTCTCTATACAGCTATCTAGAAAAGGCAGCAAATGAACATTCACCTTTCACTTTCAAGTATGTTAATATTTGAAAGCAGGTCTACAGCATAAATATTTTTTAAAAATGTGTTTTGTGAGATTTCAAGGCAGTTCCTTGTTTAGGAGCAGGCTAATACAGTTCTAACCAGGATCCACAATCTGAGTTTCTTTCCCTCACATATCTAATCATCACTAGTCCACGCATAACAGTAGTAATCTCCTTTTTTAAAAAAAATAAATTCAAGCTGTGCAGATAAGACAAAGGCAAATCCAGTTTGTTTAATTAAGAGGTATCAAAATGCTGCAGACTTACGTTAGTAGATTAGATTTTTCTCTGAGAAATAAATACAGAGTAATTGCATCATAAATGAATGTGGTCCAGTTCATTTTATATTTACATTTTGAAGCAGTGTAGAAGTAGGGAAGAATGGATTCTTATATTCATCTCATATAAAAAATTCTGCCTTTGATGTTTCTTTGATTGAGAAACTTCTGATTTTTATAGCAGCATAGTGAGCACAGAAATTGCATTTTCTTCATCCACAACACCTACTTTTCTCTGGCATCTATAGTGATGTGCAGTGTCAATACAGTTTTGCTCATCAGCTTTGACAGATTCAGTATATAATCTCTGCCCCTGCAGACAGTCTTCAGCTCTGCTGTCCATGTTGTGGAATTAATGCCACACAGCTCGAAAATTTGCCTTAAGCATGTCCTTGTAATATTTGACTGGCCTCTCTCTCAGTCATTCACTTTGTTTTAAATGGCCACACAGCAATAGCTCTGAGCAGTGTTTATCTGACATATGCATTGAATGCCCACACCAGCACAGCTAAGCTTGAAGGATCACTGGTTCAATGCTTAATATTTTACTGTGAGCTTAATTTTACATGGGCTATAATATCAGCCAAATATCCTCCACAGAGATTGTATTGTTCAGCTAATCAACTAGCAGAAATTAATTGAAGGTCTTTGTGTCTGGGTATGGATGCAGAGTGATTTTCTTGCAATAAGAAATTCAGCTAAGTTCTGGAGTACAATGCAGCTCATGTTAATTTAGCAAGGCACTCTCATAAAATATCCTTCAGTCTTCATTATAGAGCACCTTGTTAGATATTTACACACACACACAAAAAAAAAGAAAATCAATGCTTCTGGTTTCAAATGCAAACTTACTGTTTGTATTTGAAGAAACCTCAACTGATGCATATTCCTTCCAAAAACAACCTAATGAAAAAACAACCACTGAACTTACATGAAATTATTAATCAAATGTTTCCTATGAATACATAGTACTACTGATCATGGGGTCTGATGAGTAGATTGTTTCCCTAAGAAAATATGATTAAAGACAATATGTATTATGAGCAATAACTTTACTCAGATATTACTGTTGTCTGTGAAGAAAAGGTCGGTGGCTTTTTAACGCCAGTTTTCCTAGAGGAATAGGAGTCCTGCCTTGCACAGTTCAAATATTGTCTCATAAGTTGATATTTAAGTTCTTACCGAGGAGGAAGGGTACCTGCTTACTGTCTCTTTTCATCATACTTGGAAAACACAGTGTTATTTAGCCACTTAAAAATGGGTCCTTATTGCTAGTAAACTTCTTTGCTGAATAGATTAATTGTATGGTTATTTTTATTGATAATACAGGTAATATACACTAGATGGAGAAAACAAGAAAATAATTTTTTATGAGCTCCAAATGTCACAGAGATAATAAAAAGGGCAACCCAACCCACTAATACTCACTAGATACCTATTGCCTTGTTTTAATAACAACCTGATATTTTTCTTCCAACAGGAGTGACCTGGAGGGGAAAGCCTTTTCCTAATGGGTAGCAGGTACACTTAGGAGAAACTAAACAATAATTGCAATTGAATTGCTTTGAGAAATTTACTTTGTAATTTGTGATGTTTCGCCTATATCATCTTTATTCAGTCACCTCAGCTTAAACAGAAGCAGTATGTGAAAATATTCAGTGCTTTCTGCTGCTAGGATGTTTGTGGAATGAAGTAAAATTAAATACGATGGATACTTGTCTGTATTAGGATAAACTTCTCTACATTAGTGAAAGTAAGTTATACCCAGTGAAATGCTTATTCTAGATAATTCTCTATTTCAATGATAAGAAATAATACTGGCTTGATAGTTTCAGTGGGTTTGTGCCATTAGCATCTCTCCTGGTTTGGGGGTGTCCTGACCCTAAACCATGCCAGCAGCTCGCAGTGGTGACTAATGCAAAGGATTTGTCATCCTTCCTCCCATTTTTCTATCGTTTCCTCTGAGGGAAAAGTAGAAAACAATAACTTAAAAAAAAAAGGGTGGGGATTTTTCTTATGGAAATCCACGGATACATGTTTCACAGTAAGCCTGTCTGTGCAAGTTATTTTACTATTTGCACCTAAGATGACACTGGTGAGAGGGTGTGTATTCATGCAGGTATGTATGCTCATGCTTCAAGCGGGGCTGGTGCACCACTGCCTGAGAAGGGACCTGCTCAGAGCAGGTGTCCCCCAAGCCAGAAGGATGTATCTGCATTTGTTTAGCTACTTAAGCCCAAACAGGAGACCTTAAAAGAAAAGTGTTTGTTTCTCTTTTGTAGCTGGGACTGTGTTATGCTTTATCATTTTAGGGGGCAAACATGCTTCTGATCACACTTCTTGTCTCTGTTTCTGGCTGATTTCCCTTCTCCATGCATTGCCTGAGGCTGTTCTACCTCAGGTGAGCTTCAGATGTTGAGGTTGCCTTTGAATTTCAGCATTACCATGCATCGGATCACAAGTCCTCATCTGCTGTGACATGGAAGGCAGTTACTCTCTATCTTGAATTAAGACAGCTTGAGTGTGCTTTGAGCTTTAATTATTTGAGTCGTATTGAAGTCATTAAGAAGACGTGGCCTAAAGTTTTAGGTGCATATGTGGGCAAACGTTTGCAGAATCAGACTCTGATTTAACAGAATTGTGTTGGGACCTAAGAGACAGGCAGAGTTTTATAGATTGAGGGGAAGGTGGAAAAAAGAACATGTTTTCAAGAAAAATAAATATTAATAGAAACCATATGTAGGGCTCCATGTGATTCAGCAGGGTCTGGACCATTGCCCTTTCTTTCTGTTCTAATCTCATGTGAAACAATGACAGAAGCCATATGTGAGCAGCAAATAAACCCATTCTAACTCGTGTCTTCTCTCTTTAATCTTTAATCAGTCTGGTTTAGCTGAAAGAAGATGTATGTTTTAGAGGGAAAATGTCACACAAACAGCGTATCAGCATATTGCACCACAAGGTATGTTACGAAACTTGGGCTATATTGAGTGTATCTATTCCTTAATGAAACTGAGTGACAGCAGTAACTCCAAAATCTCTGGCTATATTATGATGGATACATCTCAGTATTAATTATTCCATTTCCTAACCTCTCCCTGTGTTCTGATTTTCCTTACTTCACATAGTCACTGTTTTGGTTTGTTTGGTTTTTTTTCCTACCAGATGTTTCCTCTTTGTCTCTTTTTAGCATTTTCTGTTTGTTTTTAGTGTCTTTTTCCCATTAACTTTTGCTCTTGCTGATAGACAACTAGGTGTGTGTCTCAGTGCTTTATCTGCCTACCTGTTTATTATATGTGAATCTCTAATTCAAATTTTAAAGGAAAAATGAACAATTTTACTGCCTGTTTAAAAAATTTTTCACAGACAGTTTCAATTCAGGAAAACATAGATTTTCTGGGATCTTGGATACCATTTTCAAGACTGATTTCAGCATGAAGAAACCACTCATCACTTTCTTGTTTTTCCTGATTAGACTGTTCTTTTAGGTAACATTTGGGAAAGACTGTAGGTTTGAAAATCAGTTGTGAAGGATTAAAAAAAAGGAAAAAATAATTTCCTAAATTTCTCAAGGTTCTTAAAATAATGCTTTTATTATTTTAAAGGGAGGGCTATAGAAGATGAACAGAAAAAGTACTCCTAGAAGTTGTATCTATTATTAAGTTCTCAGTATTTTAATATCCTTTTTGGTTCTTCAGTTTCTCATGATCACAAAATCTGGTTTTCAGTTGCCTGCCTCCCATATAAAACTGTGAATACTTTTATCTTGAAGTGCTGCTTTTGGAGAACTCTGTGACATGGGGTTTTTTTTTGTGATTTCCTGTTCGTATCATGCCAGTACCCTTGTAACTTCATTAATGAGGTGAGTGATGTTTCCTGGCAGACTAAAGTAGTAATATAATGCAATTACATGTCATATTTTGATATTTCCAAACTTCTGTAATCATATTAGGTGGTTAACACTTTTTTTTTTTTTTTAACAGTGTTAAAGAAAAGTAAGAGGTAAGTGGTGTGAAAAACATTGTTCTAAATAATGCCATGAAATTTTAGGTGCATGAAGTAGAAGTGATTTTACCATATTTTGGGGAAAAAAAACACAAACCTTTGCAATGACTGTGTTGTTTTATTTATTTTTTTTTTCTGAAAAACTACATTATGGAGTGTTGGATGCCATCAGGAGAAAACTGTCTCCTTAATTAGCATCAGGTTTTGTGTATCTTGCCAGGACTAACAGTTTGTCAGTTGGTAAATAAATACTTGACTCAAATGTAATCAGTGACTTCAGCATTTACACATTGTATAGCTGTCATAATACTGGGAAATTAGATTTTTCCTAGGCCAGTGCAAGCCTTAATGTTCAATCCGTCACAAAGCTTAGGTAGGTCCTGACATGCTTTTAAAGATTTATACTGCAACAGTACATTTAGTAATGGTAATAAACTGACTAAATATTATATTTCACTGTAATGTGCATTTCCAAGGACTTGTAAGTTATTCAGTCACTACGTAAGGAAAATGCATGTAGATAGTAAGACATGAGATCTCTGAGTTGGTCTCATGTTGGAATCAAATTATGTGCTGTATTAACAAATGACAGTATTAACTGAGGCAGACTAGAATAATTCTGCCCAAGTAAATGTTCTAAGAGCTGAACTATTTTCCTTTGTATCATTGCAACTTTTTGTATAACTGGTGTAAAGAGCAAGGAGACTTTCTGCTTGTTGGGTTTGTGGATATAGTTTAGTTTTCTTTGGATTTATAATTGTTTGAGCTTTCCACTGAGAGGTATTGAATTAATTGCAAACAAATATAAAAATATTTTCTTATCAAAATAGGTTTCTTGGTTTTATTATTGAGATGTGGACCTCAGCTCTAAGGACACAGCACGAGACAAAGCACCAAATATCTTCAGTAGCTTCAGGAGCTTTTGTTCTGCCTTTGCCCTGTTACTGTGCTCACTCTTTGGTGTGACGTTCCCTCACTTGGGCTGGAACAGTTTCTGCAGGATTGTGCTCTAAACTGCATCAGGGATTTGCTGTGCTTTCTTTTAGAACGTGGGTCACAGCGAGGACTTTACAGTGTAAGCTAAAGGGGATGTAACCCATGAAGAAGGCCAAACATAGAAAGCAGTTTATTCAATCAGAGTTGTCACTAATCCTCTCTATTGGGGAACTGTTTCCTTACCTAACAGTAGAAGAATTCTGCCAGAGCCTGAGGTGGACTTTCACACTTCTGCAGTATTGTGTATGTCTTGTTAGATGTCTGTCGTTCCAAAAAGTGTCAGTAGTTTTCATAACAACTACTCCCAATTTTGGGGAAATAATCTTTTGCATTTATTGAAAATCTGTGTTTCAGTAACTGAGCTTATAATTCAATATACATTTTAAAAGACTTACACAAGTGAATATTACTGCTGAAATAAATTTTTTCAAAAGACTAAGTAAATCTGTCAATTCAGAACAAAGTAAAACATACAAGAAACTACAAAAGTTGATTTTCCCTTAACACTTTAAAAGGGTTTTTATTCTAATGTGGAAAACATCTTTTCCCCCAAAGCCAAAGTGCCTCATTTCTGTGGCTTGTCTGTATTGCCTGTGTTCTCCTTCCTCTTGATGAAATTTCCAGAAAGTTATGCATATTCTTATTAAATGTGTGATCAGACCCTAATATTTATTTCAGGTAATGGAAAAAGTAGCTGGAAATTGGATTTCTGTAGTTCACAAAACACACAGAAAATAAATTATCCTCTAACTTATTCTAATCTTTGAGCACCAACCTTTATATTATTTACAGTACTGGAATGTTCCAAAAAATCTCATTTAGTGAATGAAATTGTTTTTGAGGGGTTTATTGTCAGTTGCCTTGCTGCTTGCTTGGGCAGCTCATGTCAGCTCCACATTCTGTCTATAAAGGCTTCAAAACCACAACTTTGATTTTCTCCAAGGACTTCAGAAGTCTTTTAGAAAAGTTTACATTTTCTGTTACAATCAGTTAAGTTCTATGGAAAAAAAATAAAACCACAACCCTTTGAACATATTGGACTCTGCCAGTTTCCCCAGAACAGTATATGATAGAAATTGTGAAAAGGATGCTGTAGATATCTGATGCCTGATGCAACTGAGGAGCCTGGCTTTGCCTAGTAAGCTGTCAGTCCAAGAATAGTACAGGGCCCTACAATTTACTTGAAAATAAAGTAGAGTTCCATAGCATTTTTTTTTTCTCTGATGAAAAACATGAGGTATATATCAAGTCAGGTAAAAACTGAACTGCTGAAGAGAAGTGTCTATACTTTGCCTCAGTTTTTCAGTGAGATAATATACTTCCTGGAAAAGAGTTTTTTATAACAGTATTAATCATGCTGTGGAAGTGATGGACATTTTGTGAGAATGCAGCTGTTATCACTGCCCTTCTTGCATTTTAAGAAACAGCCCCCATTTTTGTCTGGCAGCAGTGAATTACAATATATTAACTGGGAATGGTAAAGGAATTACTTTCATTCATACACTTAAAATTGATTGGATGCCTTATTCTGTTAGAAAGAGTGAATAAAACCCTAAACACATAAACTAATTACCTAGGCACACAATTATTTATTTGGATTTCTTTTATTGTGCTCCTTCTGAGTCATTCTTTCTTTAAGATAAACAGTTCCAGTCTTCTCGTCTCACTGCATATGAGAATTTTTCAAAGGCTCTAGTTATCCATTCTTGGTAACAGAACTCTAGCTTACTTTTTTTTTGCTTATATTAACACTACATAAAAATAGACTTGCATAAAACCAGTTGCCTTCAACTCTTTGAAGAAAATTAGTGAAATATTCATTATTCATATGTCCAAGGCAAAGTTAATAGTTCAAAGGTTTTTTTTCTGAAGCTATGTTCATATTTCTCCCAAATCAATAGAGAAATTACCAGACTAGATCTCAGGGCCTGGGAAATATGAACACTGCTGCAATAAAAAAAAACCATCTTGCCAATTTTGACTGGCAGGAATATGTAAATGGAGCAATTGAACTGAACACAGGGAACTTCCCTTGGAGACATCTGCTGTTGCCTGCTTTCACAAAAGTAAATGGATTATGGAGGACCACTGCTGTCCTTGAGCATGGTGGTACTGTGCTACCAAAATTAGGAAGAAAACACCAAAGAAAAACGCACCATGTAATTACTGCAGATAATGCAGTAAATCCAGTAAATAACAGATCCGTTTCTACGCATTTTTTCAAGACCTTATGTCTTTAAAGATACCATATGCCAGCTGGTCTAAAAGAAAGAACTTTGTACCTCACTGATGCATTGTCCTTTCTTTTTTTTTCACCTGGTAAGAAAGCCTCTGTTTTCTTTTTCTCCTTTTGTCTCCTTCTTTTAAGTAAAATTTTAACCGTACTTTTCAGTACAATAGCTTCCAAAACTTGCAACATTTTCTTTGTAGTTGTAGTTGAGTTGTGTCATTTTGCTCTGCTGTTTTGTTTATCTGACAAGTTCAGTAGTAGGGATTGAAATTGTGTCAGGGGGAGTTTGTGGAGGCAGGAGGAGTTCTGAGCAGCCAAGAAAGTCAGATGAGTACAAGGCACAATAAACAGGGAAACTCAGAGTGAGGAAAAAGGAAATAAAAAGGGAATTAGAAGAGTTAGTTGTGATGGAAGACAACAGTGAAGAAGCAAACAGGAGGCAGTCAGACACACTGGCATGGGTAAAAAAAGTATTAAAATCCTTTGTCCAGCAAATGTTTGCAGGTGTAAAGAAGTCCAGATGATCTAATGCCCAACAAATCTGAACTCCCAAAAGATCCCATCGCCATGGAAAACGAGAATGTCTGGATCAATGGTAAATCAATACCATATTTTCCTGCCAAAGAGTTAATCATAGGCTTTTTTTTTTCCACTTTTTACCCTTTTGTGGTGAAATGTATGTGTGAAATGTTTTGTGTATGAATGTCTAACAACAAAGTTTTATATTTAAAATGGTTTTAGAAGGGAGCAGAACCCATCTTTATTTTATGTTCTATTGTGCTGATACACACAGTGTATCTTAGCGTGGCAGTGCTCTTTTCCTGTGAGTGGTCATTGGGAATAGTTACACACCTAATCATTAATTGCTGTCTTTAAGCTGCACTTTAATTAGTAGGTTTCACTGATACATTTATACTTTCTAGATTTCTTCCTTGATACCAGCAGGGACTGAGTCCTAAGTGGCATCTATAACTAGGAAACTGAAGCACATAGGAGGCTCCCACGCCGTTTCCGAAATTGATCTCTTTTTTTCTTACTGTGAGTTTGTGTGGGCAGTGACTCATCTCACTTGTTAATGCAAAAGGCTAATAGAGCTTAAGATGGTCATATCATTTCTCAAGACAATGCTGCAGTTCAGTGGAAGCAAATGCAGTTATCTATCAGGGGACCAGGCAATGTTGTTTCCATATGCCAGGATAACTTCTGAATCAACTGATCTATACATTTATTTACTTACTTTAACATTCCTTTTGTTAAAGCAGAAATTAATGGTGGTTAACACATTAAGTGCTGTTAACTTGAAGGTAGGCCACATTGGGGAGAAATAATAGGAGATCAGTGTTTAGTGTCTGACAGGAGCAGAAAATGGAGCCTAAACGTGCAAGACAAAAAGTTAAGCTGTGCTAGAAACCTAAGATTAAGGAAACCCAAAAGAACCAAGACCATGGTTACATTTTAAAGCACTGGATGCAAATTCAGATATCTTATAAAACGATGAAATTATATCATCATGGCTGGAAAGCAGCCAGCAGTATTCTGCCCATGTTGGAAAGGATATTAAGTAATCCCTGATTAAGGAGTGCAGGAGTCCCTTTATAAGCATTGAACCATGCAGGAAAAAAAAAGAAATGGAATTCAGAGTGAAGGCCACACTGCCCTGTACTTGGTTTTATTCTATATGTAGTAAGTGATATCAAAAAAAGATTTTCATCTATGTTTGGAAGACATCCTGCCTGGAACATTAAAAAGACAGAAAAAATTGAAATGTATGAGAACGCCCTATACACCTCTGTGATCTAAACCCCAGAAAGATCTGTATTAACTTTTTTTTCCCCTCAAATACAGTGTTAAAAATCAAGCAGACAAATCTTGTGGTCTGACTGCTGCTTTAGCTACCTAAATCCAAAAATTGTATGCCTCCACTGCCAGCAGTAAAGACCCCTTGATCTCCAAATTGTCATTCTTAAATCTTACCAATGTCAAAAGCTACGTGACTCTCTCAGACTTAAACCTTCACTTCCCTTGTCACTAATACTGAATACAGTAGCAACATAGCAAATATATCAATGAGATATATCAAAATAATGAATTAAAAAAAAAAGAAAACTATTTTTGTCATAGTTAAGAAAGAGTGCCAATTAAAACATTTTTGATATGTCTAGCCAGGTTAAAGAGAGATTTGTGCCTTGGCAGGTAGTTAATTGTGTTTCATTTAGTGGGGCACAGGACAGTCAGTCATTTGTACATGTCTACATTGTTTTTTTTAACTTTTTCTTTGATGTATAGAAAACCAGGATTTTTTCAGCAGTTTCATGTCTGCAGCAGCAAACTATCTTATATAGGAAAAAATACTGTGAGCTTTCTGTTTACGTTCAGCATTCTGATGCTGGGAGGCACAGGTTACTGAATACATTGTTTTTTCAGCATGTTTGGCATTATATCATTGAGCAATGGTTAGCAGATAATGTTATCTCATTTACTATGTTTTTTATTTACGGTGCTTAACTTTTTTTTTTTCCCCCCTTATGACACTAGTTAAGTGGCATTGATTTTAAGATAACCTGAATATCTACTAGTGGAGACTTCATGTTGTCCTGTAACATAGCAGTGACATAAGGAAAATTTCATTTGTTTCTACTGCTACCTGCAGCTGAGAGAGGAAAATTCAGAATTCCAGATAACACTGATAAAGTTCATAAAAAAATAGTAATAGTGAGAAAAATCTTAAATTTTTTTTGAAAATAAGTACAGTAGAGAAACTAGAGAAGGTTTATGATCTCTGAACACAATGTGTATGAGAACACAATGTGAACCAAAGTATCTGCACTGAATCATCCTGCAGCTTCAATTGCTTCAGCAGCTTGGATGTAGACCAGAGTTGAGGGTTCAAGATATGGCAGCATGTAGAGTTTTACCAGTGAGCTACATGAACATCTAACTCTATGAACTGTATACAAAAAAAAAACCCTGTCTTATGATTTCTACATCTGTGAGACACTTTATGCTGTTTACAGATGTCTAACCTGTGTACTATCTCCTTGACTTTGTAGTGGTGAGTTCTGGAAAGGCCAGACTCCACCAAGGATTTTACCACACTGAAGCATTGCCATTATATGTAAGCACAGCAGAAGCTGCAGGGGAGAATTTCCATAACTTACTGAAATTCCCAACTGGAGAGCTTCTGCATCTATCCTGAAGGTGGCTAGGAACTCAGTCAAGCACCCAGTTTGGAGGTGATCCATTGGCTCACTGGTGCAGGTGATTGGCCTGGGAGCTCCTGGGCCAGGAGGGGAACTGGCAGGTTAAGTGTGCAGGGGCACAGCCCTGATAACCCAGTTACACCACAGTTACAGCTCTAGGGCAGGCTGGAGTTTCACTGGCAACTTCAGTTCCAGTCTCTGGCCACAGTTACGATGAACTTTCGTGGAATCTGGAGATCATATATATCAATGTAGAAAGCCATTTACACACTGCTGCTTGGTTTTCCTTCACCACCTGTATATTCATTCTCTACTAATCCTCACCATATCAGCCACATCATCTTTAGGGAACGATTATACAGAGAAAAGTTGATGGTACATACAATAATTGTGTCCAATGTCTGTTGTTACTAATACAAATAATTTTCATAGCTCACTGTGCATTGTACTGGAACTGCACACCTCAATGCCATCCTAACAGAGATCTGTGATAGGGTGAGGCTTTGCATTTCTGCTGCTGATGTTTGTTAGATTAAAGTTTGGATTTCAGCTCCAAGCTAGTCACCACATTGTGACACTGAAGACCAATTACTGTTGGAGTTCCTGTTGTGGTGTTTAGTTTCTTAGCCTCTGAGAGAGTGAAAAGTAAAAAAGAAGTAATTAGTTTTCTAAGTGTCATAGTCCATTTCTTAGCTTGATCAGTCAGAAACAAGAAAATAAATTAAGTAGGAAAAGACACTAAATTAGGGAGAAGGCACTATTGACATAAAAGGGGGTGGCATGGTGTGCTATCTTCTGGGTTTCCTTCACTAGGCAGCTAGTGGTACTACAGTAGGAGTTTGGCTCATCTTGTTTTTTGTTTTCAGTCATTAAATTAAACCAATTTGTTTCTACAATAAAAATTATCAATAATAACAAACCCAATTACTGCTGTATACCCAGTCCTCACACGCTGTAAACACAATTAATGTAGTTTGCTGGCCAAGCAAACAGATATTACATCTTGGAAGATTTCTTTGTTCTGTGATTTTCAAGTACATTTTTTCAGGCATCTTTAGGCAAAGTCTTATCATGTGTCTGTGGCTTACTGATGAGATTACAGTAAATGTCTTCTTTGACAGTTGTTCTGTTGGCCTCATACATTATACCCAATTCTGAAATGAGTTTATCTTGCTGTGCCCCAGACAAGATTTGGCTTAGAAAGTCCTGATGGCTGAACTTACCCTGTGTAGCATACTTTTATTGTCACTAGTATTTGTCTGTCTTTGATATAAGATAATGTATCTAGAAATTAATAATATTTTGTATTGTAAGTATGGACATATCTGTATCTCTTTTCATGACTGTCAAGGCAAATATCTGGGTTTCTTTCTTCCTGAAGCCTGTACTGCTTTTATCTAATTTATTTCATTTGCAGCAATGCATTGCTTGGAGAATTTCACTGTTGCTAATAGCTCTTTCATAAATCCAGAATAAATATATCTTTTTTTCTTTTGGAAGCAGTGGTTTATATCTCTGTTTTGAAAGATTAATAAAGCAGAAAACTTAGCAAGAATGTTTATAAAGCAGAAGCACTAGAGTTTGTAAGTGTCTGAGAAAGGAGAGAGTTGCAGAGATGGAGTATCCTTCACCATAGGAAGATCATTTACTTAATCCTGTGCTCCCAGTCTGCTTCAATGACTGAAGGTTGAGGTTTTGAACAGCTCTGTAGAGCCAAAGGCAGAGTGTGACCGAACATCAAACTGTAGAGTTGTAGTCATAGATATTTGTGACCTTTCCTGCAGGCAGCTTTTCTTCTCTCGAACCTGATGTCATGGGCTCAGGGTCTTTCTGCTGACTGTGTAATTAGTCTTGCCTTTGTTTTGAGAGAGCAGAATCTATTTCATAGCTTTTCCTTTAAAACTTTGGCTAAAGTGATTCCTGGGTTTGGGTTTGTTTGGTTTGATTTGGTGTTTTTTGGCCCACCTTAAGGGGAGAGCTGGATGTTACCTATGATGCACGTTTTCTTGTTCGGGCTAGAGTCCCACCATCCTAGCTCTGAGAAAATCAGCATCAAGATATACCAGAGTTTCTCTGTATTTCCCGCTTTCCCTCACATTTGATTCCTCCTGCAGTCCTGGCATTTACTGAGCTTCTAACTGAGAAACAGCTTCAGTGACTAAAACCCAGGCTTGTATTCCTTCAGCGCACAGCCCAAGAGCAAGCGGTCAGAGCAGCCCATCAGCTGGGTTTGCCCTCTACCTCTTGTCAGCATCGCCGGCTGGCAGAGGGTCACCTCCTAGTCCCTCAGGAGCCAAGTGCCCTCTGCTAGCTCTGCTGGCCTGTCAGTTTTAGTCACTGGACTCTTTGCAGTAAGTTGGAGCGAATTTGCATAAATATTCTTTGTCAGGTACTTTGTTTTGTCTTGATTAGGTGAAATGAATATTTGTTCCTATGCTCTCACCTGAAGATATTTTCTTCTTCTTAGTGCAAAAGCCACTGCGTACCTCCAAATGTTTGTAGTCCCTGTTGGTATTTGGACATTTCCCATGCTAATTTATTTGGTTTGTCCCAAACCAGAGCACATTGCAGCCTCTTAGCACACGTGTAGAAACTCAGGGAAATTCAATTAATTGGTTGAAGCCATGCAGGAGCAAAGCAAGTCTTCCAAATTCCTAATTTTCTCAGTCATGTTCCGAGGTGGCACATGCTTCTCCCTCCCTTGGATATTTTCTAAGCAAACCTCCTTTTATGTTTCTTAAGCCATTTCCAAAGTGTCTTTTATTATATATATGGGAACCCCTTCTGTAACCAAGCTGACAAAGTATATTCTTTCCTGGCTAGCAGTTAAGGTCATTTGTATATTTGTTCTGTCCCAGTTGAAACTAATACCGTTTTCCCCCCGCTAGTCTTCTCTCCAGCATCTGTCTTTCCTGGCTGCAATCCTTCTGGATTCTAATTAGGCTTCCACTGGCTTGGCTCAGGGTGTAACCATAACCAATTTATCATTCTCTTCATCTCCCTCCGGGACATTCATTGAAAGAACAGTACCTGAACGTTTCCCCTTTATCTACAATTTCCAGTCTATATCAAACATGAAATCTTGACAGATGGAGTCCAATCTGTCACAGTGAGTTAGTGTATTTTTCTTCTGATTGAATTTATTTATTGCACAAGGAAATACAAAAAATTTGTAAAGGTGAGTATTTAAAATTTGGGATAGGGAATGATTGGTTGGGTTGAGCATTTATTTTGGTGGTTTATTTTTTTATAGCTGAGGATCTGAATTATATTAGATGAATGAGAACATGATGCGAAACTTGTTTTTGTTGTGGTAAGAGGAGAGACAGATCTGATCATAACAAAAACAGATGCAAAGCCCTAACGTAGTCCCGCATGTTATCTGCTACACACGCTCACACTGACCAGCAAAGAATGCAAGGAAACATTCCACCTTCTGCCAGCAGAGCCTCTGCCAGCGAGTCAGTGAGTAAGATAGTTCCTGAAATACGTTCTGCTGTAGAAAAGTGAGATAAAAAAAAAATTTATTCTGCCAAAGTGCTTGGCCAATCAATCAAGTGTTAATGATGGATCATGAAACCCATTTGTTGACAAATAAAACCTTGTGTGCTGTGCCAGTGGAACCAACTGTGTCACTCGTCTCCCAGTGACTGCCTGAGGCATCATTCGCAAGAGCAGAATTGGTTGATGGAGGGGGTGGGTAGTAGAGCAAGCCCATCCAACTGGATGTGCAGGTGCATTGTCATCTTAACTTACTGGTACTTGGCCCCACAGAGGATATCAAAGTGCTCCCTAGACCAGGGGTTCTGTGGGAGGGAATGGACCAAGACCAAGCACGCCACAGGCTTATTCGGTTAGACCTTGCAGCTGCTCTCAGTATTTTTGACCATGTGATGCAGTTAGTATGGCTGCAGGCTTAAAAAGGAATACTAAATGAAATGTTTTATTCTGGGAGGCAGCAGAGCCGAGCAATTATGTTTAAAACCTCAGAGGTTCTCTGGTAGAGATCAGAGCTGGAATTCCTCTACTGCCATGCACACAAGCAGGGTTTGGAAGCTGGCGTGGAGAGACTGAGTCAGCTGGCTATCAGGGTGTTGGTGCTCTTTGTTGCTCATGAATAGCTTTTTCTTTTCCCAGCACTTAGCTGACAGGAGCAAGGAATAACTGACTGCCCAAATAACTCTGAGTGATGCTGCATGGGATTGACAGTGTAGGAAAGGGAGGTTTGACCAAAGGGTTACTGAGGTGTGTATTCAAGGACTCCTCTCTACCTGCCTTTACATGCTAAAGCAGTAATGCTTTATTCATAGAAGCTGAGGAAGGAAAGGGTGATACAAAACCTTGTCACTGTTTGTTACTTCACATTTGCAGCTCTTTTGACCCAGCCTACACAGAAGCAAAATGCTGGGCTCTTGAGAAACTTCAATGTTCCATTGTAAATCACCTGAGAAATAGTATAGTTACCTCCTATAGCAGGTGATGACTGGATGTTCTGCATTGTGGTACCTAAAGACCTCTGTATAATGACATTCTTTGTTTTACCACATGGTTTCTGCTGCTGCTGAGTTTGGTTTTCTGTGTTGTGTTTTACCTAACAAAACATAGTTGTGTAAGCCTTACCATCGAAAGAAGTCATATTTCATTCTCCTTTCTTGTTCAGAAGGACTGTTGGGATGAAATGTTTCCTGGAAGACATTTTGAGCTCTCAGGTTTCCTTAAATTATGTAAAAACTCTTCAAATAATGAATTGGAATTTATTGTAGTACTCTTGAGCAAAAGAATCACAAAAGGCACTTGTCAATAGTACCTCACGTTACGAGAACTAAAAGGGCAATCTTTCAGCCCTTGGTATTATTACAGATTTTGAATACACTTAGCAAAAAGCAGAAGCTACCTTCTACCTGAGAGCTTGGATGAACACTGAGATTTTGAGTTTTATGTACCAAATTTTTGATCTGGCACTTGCAATTCCTTCTTTGTAAAAGACATACAACCTTTCTTCTCCCCCTCAGTTTCCCTCTGACCCCTTCCTTAGCTTTGGGAATATTTTATTAGTATCTATTATGCTGAATACTACATGGCTTTAAAACAGTTAAGGAAATAAGAAAATGAAACTAAAAAATCCAAATTCTTCCAGAAATGGCAAGTAATTTTTTTTCCAAAATAATGTATGCCTTCTACGGTCCAGAAAGTATTTGACTGATTTGTACTAGACTCTCAGAAAATATTCTATTCTTACTTTCAGTGAAGCATGAGAATTTCATCTGGAAAGGTTTGATTTATGCAGTATGGTGTTAGGTGATCAGTGTCATATTCTGGCATAAACAAAGATATTGATTATAACCTAAACAGGAAGCCAAAAACTGCCGTTGTGAAGGTGAGATCCCTTCGTCATACCTTTCACAGACAGATACAAGTAGTTGTAAGGAGCCCAAGTTGGACTTATCGATGCTCACCACGCTGAATCCTTCCAAATGCTCTTTGACTTGAAGGACACTGGGTAATATGCAAGATTTCACTTCACTGACTGACGAGCTTGCTCTTGGAATAAAAATCCACACTTTGTTGCGCATTCAAATGTTGCCTTGGGTTTTGGACACGGAAAGACCATCATATGCTGCAGCAGTCTGTGTTCTTCCTAGCACAGCACTACCCCTCTCTCTCTCATAATCTCTTATGTTAGAGCAACAGCTCCCCAATCATTTACAGGCTCATAAACACAATCCAGCAGCATCCATCTGCCCAACAGACCAGGGAAACAGCTCAGAAATGAAAGCCAAATAAAACAATAACTCACGGCAAACAAACAGGCAACTACAACAATCAGATCATGCTGCAGGAGCTGTTCCAACTACCCAGACACTTCATTAGACATGGAATAACAAAGGAAAATAGACCAGAGTCATCTCATTTAACTCTCTTAGGGAAGTTACCTCTCTCAATTTCCCCCCCCCCCAACTCCTATTTATTCTTATTTTCTGCTTGAGGTAAGGAAATGCAGCTTATGTCTGGGAACAGAATGAGCTGTGTTTTGCAGCCAGAGGATCAGGGAGTGAAGACTTCTTGAGCTCCTTCATTGACATTTTTCATAGGCTTTGGCATTTTAGTAACTTTCTAGCTTGTTTGTTTGTTTGTTTTTTAATGTATACTTTGCTCCACACTTGACCATAGCTTTGAATCTGTAGTAGAACTATGTAAAAGAGAGAATTGTCCTTTGCTATGCATCATTTAAGGACAAAATGCTTTGTCTCTCCTATTTTACCTGGGTTTATCTGAATAATTTGAATTATGCAGGTCCCTAAGTCACAATCCATTTGAAAGTGATGTTTAGTCAACGTTAAATCAATTAATGGCTGTACGTTTTTTTGCTGATACGAATTTCAGTTGAAGCAACGAAGATTATTTTAACTATTATTGTAAGATCTGTTGTACCCTCTTCTTTTTTTATGAACTTCCATATTTCATTTCATCCATTGTGGTTTGGGGTTTTTTAATTCCTGGATGCTGTGTTTTGTGCAGCCTCTCCTTTACGATGCTGGTTTGAAGTCTAGGAAGTTGTTGGTTGCTGCTGGCCCCAGAGAAGCTCTGTGGTGTGTCTCTCCTCTTCCTGTGCATGTGGGTGCATGCTTTCATTCCCTTCAAACTTCTCAGACTGAGAGGCTGTTCGGCCTCAAGAGCGTGGTGGGGACAACCTGGGATCATAAACAGATAATGTCTATAAAGTTTTGATCCTTGGAAAGCCCTTTTTGCATGCTACCTAAATACTAAAGACAACCTAACTGATCTTTAGAAAAGTTAATTTATTTATTTTTTTACCTTAGAAAATAAGGATTTACTAAGTGCTTCAAACCTGACAGTCATGAATGCTTAGGTGTCCCTAGCACAAGGTACCCTAAAAATGACAAATGTTCAAAATGCCAGTAGTGCAGCAAGATACAAGTATTTTAAGTCTGCTAAGGGAAAACAACTGATGGAACCAGGATGTGGGTTAAGACCTGCAACACTGATGCTTGTACGAATACTAATATGCATCATATGTGGAAAATCCTTTCAAATCATTATTGAAGAGAGACATTGTAAACAACAGATACTCTCAACTTTGGGAAAGGTCACAAACTTCTGCCCACTTCCAGCAGTTTGCTGAGCAGGTGGGTGGAGTAGTAAATCTGTGAGGTACTTAAAGCATTACTAAATCCGTGAGGTACTAAAGCTTATTTTCTTACCTCAGAGGGAGCTTCAGATCTGTGAAAAGCAATTTGGAGCCTGCGGCTTTGGAATATCCACTGCTGCAAAGAGACAATTTTTATTAAAGAAAAAATAACAAATATAATCTTTAGATCTTCACAGTCTGTTGTTCGGATCTTTCTCGTTGGGTAACTGATCTAAACACACTTCCCTCATTTAATCAAAGCTGACAAGCTTTACAAACATAGTTGATCAGAGAACACTTTTCCCCAGTATTATGCTCCCTGGGATTTTTCCACAAGATATCCATGTGACACTTTCCGTGACTTGTTTGTGAAGAGGATCATTTTGCATGCCCTGGTTATTGAATTGACACTCGTGGCATTTGCTACTGCAAGCAATGGATGCTAGCGATGGCACTTCTGGGGGGCTTTAAGGCAGTTTTGGCTGGCACATCACAGCTTCAGTGCTGAACAGGCCTTACTGAGCCAGGTCATTTCACTGATAGGCATGTCATTAGATAAGTAGATATTAAGGGAGAAACCAAACAGCAGAAGATAACTTCTGTCCCTTTCTGTAGCCCTTGTTGAATATGTAGGTGGTAGGTTTTACCGCGGGAGTTTCAGGCGTGGTGAAACAGTGGTGCTGTTTATGAATTGGGCAATTTCAACCAAAGTGGGCATCACTGGTACAGAGTGTTCAGCTGGTAACATCTCTCCATATGTGGAAATGTAGGATAATTTCTGTTGGTTTTGTGACTGGTTGCATATCAGTGTGTAAAATGCTACTAAAATTCTTCTACACTGACATCAGTGCCTGTGCAAATGTGAGGTACTGTGCTAGGACACTGGTGATTAGTGTGATTTTTTTTTATTTTTCTGTTTTGTTCCTGTTAATTTGTCAATGTACTGTTTTTAAAGCAGACAACAAAGGTGCATCGTTTCAGCTTTAGAAGAAAGCTTTTACCACTCAAATGCTTAATGCCTGTGTGTGATAGTTCAGTCACGGATCTATTTCATCGCTTAAATATGTAGAAGTAGGAGACGTTCTATACATTATGCATATTTATTATAGTTGGAGAATGCTAACTTACATTCTGGGTAACAGTAAATCTTTGACCTGAATCCTAGCATTCAAATCTGGATCATTTCTTATGAAGATCTCATAAACTGTGTACACGGCAGAAGTATCCTGAGTCAAGGTCATGGAGCAGAGCATATCAGAGGCAGAGACAAGGACACTGATGGAAACCAGATTGATTAAACCACAGCATTAGCCAATACTATATGAAATTCTTGCATATGTGAAAATTGAAACAATATAGCTGTATTTCCTGAGCGTATTTGATGTATCAGGTGTGAAAGGGAATGGTTGTTCTTGTGTGAATGAAAGTGCTGCAGTGTCCTCCTCCCCTCTGCCCACATGGCACTGGCTGTCAGTGAAGGTGCCCTGCCTGCCTCCTCTTCAACTTTGTGCTGCTGTGTTGTGTTGAGAGACACCCAAGTGAAAGTGCAGCCTCCGATCAACACCTTTGTGTTGACAGAAGAAATACTGCTTTACACACAACAGGAAACCCTCAGCTCAGGAGGAAATCCCATTGGAACCTGTTTCTGAGTGCTTTTAATACTTAGTTTAATTGTCAGAGACCTGATTAATCGTTCACTATTGTTCCCTGCTTAACTTCTGTATCCCATGCTGAGCAAAACTGCCCATGTTGCTTGGTGCTCAGATGCTCTGCTGACCGGGTTCTTCTTATCTCTCTCCGCAGACCAACCAGTTAAATTCCCTGCAATATAAAAAATGTTTTCTTCATCCTCTCTCCAGCTAGATTTCTAGCTATCATCATTCATGTGAATGAAGGCAATCATTCTTTTAGTTTTTGGACTGAAAGCCACTCTGTTCCAGTTCAGGGACGAGCAATCCCTCACCTTTATTTATCTTCCCTGGTGAAACTCTCTGGCTTTGGGCGCGGGCACTCTTGCGTACGCTGTGGCTTTTGGAGATGGCACCGTGCCTCTCTGCTTTGCAACACCACCAGTCACCCTGGCACAGCTCAGGGTTCAAGGACCCATTAGGGTGATGATGTTCAGCTATGCTCTTATGTCCTGCTAATTTTCTTTTAGCAGCTAGATGTCTCTCTTTCCTCCATTATTAAGAAATAATAGTAGGTGAGCTGCTTTTGCCTTTGGAAAAGACTTGTTGCCCTCCATCATTTGTCCATTTTAGAGGCAAATTTAAGATCTGGATTTGGCGATAAATCTGTAACTCAGTGAGCATGTGGCTTGATTTTGCACATAGATTTTTTTCAGATCATTGATTGTTTCCCTCTATTAATCTGTTCTGGCCCAAGGCTGACCTATGTTTTTTCTTTTCATGCTTCTCTGTGCTTTCCAAGCAGGGTTGTAGATCGAGACGCTTTCTGCCTGTGGCATTTCTTCTTTTCTCTTAATCATAGCTGGTTTCTACCTCATGTAAGAGTTTGCATTTTGTCATATGTTTTGAGCCAGGAACACTATCCTGATGCAAGAACCAAAGTCTTTGGGGTAAGCAGTGGGTCATGTGTGGTTCTGGAGAACGATGCCTTTTGCTTGAGCCACTGTATGTGCTGCAGGGCTGTTCCTGTGTGGGATCCCTCACAGGAACCAAAGGAGAGTTTCCAGGTTTATGCTGTTACACAGTGAAAACATACGGTTCTGCTGATGTCCTTCTCTGAGCTGTGAACTCTAAGGCCAAAATACCTCTAGCTATTCTAGCCCAGCCTTTCAATGAGCACTTGTAATTTATAAAGTATCTGACTATTCCCCTGGTCTGAAAATGAGACAGCACAGATATAAAACTTTGTAGGGTTTTGATTTTTGTTTTCATAAAACCCATTTTCTTCAAAGGACATTTAGAAGGGGACCAAGGAAAATTGTTAATTGTCATTAGAAGAGAATGATTTTTCAGAGCACAGGAAAACTTAGTACGCTCCTGTTTGCTATTCTATCTCAAATGCTAGAAATAGCATTCTATGAATATCAAGGGTGTTGGCATTTAAAACAATTTTTCAAATATTTAGTGTAATTAGCAGCATACTTTTAAAATCCTGAAGGTGTTATAAAGCAAAAATAACTTTGTAAGAATATATGTCTCCAGTGTAAAATAGCATTTGTCACACCAATAGGAAGTGATAGGTAAATCAGTCCACTTGTTAATTATAAGTAGTGATGCTGGTATGCAGTGTGCTGATATATTATGTTTATACCAGGTCTTTGCTAATAAGTTTTATGAAACTTTTAGAATAACACACTTTTTTGATTGTAACATGGCTGTGTGTTTTTAATATCTAGACTGCATCCTGAATCTTACTGATTTCATGTTTTAAGTTGGTACTGGGTAATCAGGGTAAGCATATGGTACCATGTTGCATGTTTCCAAACAAATTCCATCCATGTAATTGAACGTTAAGCTTTTCTGAACCTTTCATTGTACTTCACTGGAGGTAAGAAAAGAAATAGATGGAGCATTTCTAAACATTGAATTATTAGTTGGGCCCAGGAGCTTAGATCTGGAACTCAGATTTATAGTATCTAAAGGTTGGCGATATGTGGCTGCGTGGGCAGATTCATGGAATATTTCTAAGTGTGTAAAGTAAATGATACTTGCCATACTTCAGTGTTAACTTTTTAAAGTGTTTTTTAGCCCTTCATTCTTCTTGGTTAGCAAATACTGTATAACAGTAGTAATTTGCCTAAATAACAGTATTCTAAATGTGTTACTCTTTCAGAGAAGGAAATCAGCATCGGTTTGGTGAGACGGTATCAGAATTTATTAATTTCTTATTAATGGAAAATGCAGACCTGTAAGTTTTGACAGCATGTGAATGCAGCTTTCCAGTCAAACTCATATATTAGGGACTATGTTTTTCAAGACAGACACACATTACTGACACAGGTCTGTGTAGACAGAGACTTTTTTCTGCCTGTGCACTCAGCAGGTCACATCTGAGGCTGCTTTGGTTGGAGAAGCCGCCTATGCTCAGCACCACAGAGGCAGAGTGAGCTTAGGAGCTAACAGCTTGTGGCTTTGAGAATGTTTCCACTCTGTTTATGGAAGTTAGACACCTAGCAGACATGCTCTGTGCATGCTGGGCAGCACACCTTTGTCCCTTGGAAAGTTTCATCCCAGTATCTTCTGCCGGCTCTATTGCAACCTACAATAATAACCCATTAATCAAGTGTCACCCTTCCTAGTACAGAGGAGTTCTTTTTTTATTGCCTTCATTTATAATAATTCAGTTTATACTTTACAATGTTATTGATTTTATGAAATGGCTCATTACTTTTACACAAAGCTAAATCATTCAATTAGATGCTTTAAATTAAGTCATATAAATTTCTTGCTAGATTTATTGTTGGATTGAATTGGAACTGAAGCCTTAAGAAATTATTTTTTAAAAATAATTGTTGGGAAGACATCCATACTTATGTTGTAGGCTAGGAGAAGAAAATAAAATCCTTCCTTACCAAATTTTTTTTTTAATTGTTAAAACCTAGATCCCCTTTTGTAAACTGCTGGGTGGCATAAGCAGTGGAAAGTTTACTTGACTTTCCTTTGCATGAACTTGAAAGGGGAAAATCACCATCAAAGGGGTTTTTTTGTAGGTTCAGGTAAGTGGGAAGAAAAGCAGCGTTCTGGAAAATGCTCCATCACTCAGCCCTTCATATAAAGATGTATGCATAGAAACTGAAAAGACAGGGAAGAAGGGGCTGTGTGAGACCTCAGCTGCCTCGTGCCTCCTGTGCTCTCCTGTGAAGCAGGGGTGAAAGCTGCTCTGCTTATTTCAATGGGAAGAAATCAGTCCAAAACCTCTGTGAATGTCGATGCTTTTCACAAATGGATTCAGTGATTTTTAAACACGTAGGGTTTTTACAGCTTGTCCTTGTTTCATGAAAATGAAACATTTTTTTCCCACTTTTTAAAGAAACTGAAGTGAAGAGGAATAAGCATTAGAGGAATACAGCCACATCAGAGGTGAGTCTATTCTGAAATGCCTGAGTTTGGAGGACTGGTCCTGAAATCACTGATCTTAAATAACACAGTGCTTTTGAACAAAGTCATCTTCATTTTAGAAGCACAGAGAAAAACACATTGTAGTTAAAATCTCGATAACTAAACCCATAGTTATTTGTCATTCAAAAGTTATTTCCCTTTTATTCAAATTTGTCAAACTTTTTTTCCCAAAAGGAATTAACTTTTAAATTGTATACATCCTAAATCAAATATCTAAGACCAAATCATGGTGATAGAATTTGAAGATAAGGTGGCTTATTCTTAGTCGATAGTACTTCTTCTCTGTTAGCTTTTCCAGAACTTTTTTCTTACTCTAAACCTGTTAATGTTACAAATTTCTTGGCAAGAAGCTCCATTTACACTGTGAAGAAAGCAAAGTGATGGTACAGCACAGCAGTGGCAAGAAACATTCCCCATGGTGAAAAGCAGTGTAGAAACGTGTCCATTAAAGCCCAGCAGTGGAGGTTAGGACCATTACTGAGTAGATGTCAGGATTTAATTCGCTGGCTGTGCACTGGCACCTCCTATTCCCTTCCTACCATGTTAGCTCTAAAACATACACATTTTGTCTGTATTTCAGTGTCATCCTGACTATTTCTTTTTCAGCTTTGTGTCTCATTTTTGCTGTATTTTCTTTAGCTGTCTTTATCTTCCTTTAACGCTCGCTGCTGTGTGGCTTTAACAATTCCTCCTTGTATTCCCTTTGGAACTGTTTGTCTTGCTCATCTCCCCTTGGCTTCTCTTTGTCAAAGATGACAGGCTTACCATCTTTAATTTTTTTTGAATAATTAAAAGCCTTGAATCTTTGGTTACCCTCTGCTGGACTGTCAGGATTTGTAGCTTTAAAAAAAATAATTAGGTGCTCTGAGCTTTTCAATGTATTCCAAAGGTTTCCTCTCTCTGTTAACAGAAGTAGCTCTTTGTGTTAGAAGGGGATCTGTCTGTTCATCACAAATTATATTTTGTGTGCACGTGTAGTTTCTAGGGGCTATTTTTAATTCTTAATACATACTAAGAGCACCTTTTTTCACTTTACCTTGATTTTTACATGTTTCCAGTTTCATTTATCATCTGGCTACTGAAGAATTGCCTCTCTTCATTTCATTGCCTTATGTTATAAACTACTGTTATTTATGTTTACTGTTCTCCTGCTTTTATTCACCATTACCTAGGTACTCTGGAAAAAGTTATCTTTCTTTTTTAACCTTTCTCTTTTCTCATGAATGTCTCTTGCCTAATCCTTAGCAAGCCTTTTTGTTGTGTCACCTTAGAAGCAACTGTTCGATCTCTAATCACATTTCTGAATTATAAAAAGACACTTTTTTTTTTTAAGGATGTTAAAGATTCTCCCCTTCAGTGCTTTTCTTCACAGTATGATGTCCCATCACCAGTGCTTGACCCATTTCTGCTGCCTGTGGTGCTGTTCTCTTCAGGCTGTCAGCTACAAGCACGAAAGACCTTAAACTTGAAACAAGTCTTGCATCCCTGTCCTCTTCTGTTGTCAGATCAACTTTGGGACAGTCGTCTCGATGTCCTTGCTGGGACAGAGCTCCTTGGCTGGAAGATGAGCAGAAGTGCAATGGACAGTCTCCTGCTTCTCTGTTTTGGCTGAAAATGGCAACAGCACTTAACCTTCCACGTCGTGGTGGCACCTGTGGCATTGGAAAGGGCTCTTGGGCATTTCTGAGGACTTGGCAAGGTTGAGTTGGCACTACTTGCCAAAACATGAATTCCATGGACAAGGCAAAAACAGTAAGATGGGATGGGGACACCGGGTGGAAGTGGCTTCTAATACACATCTGAGTTAAAGTTGCCA
Organism: Merops nubicus; assembly: GCF_000691845.1. Classification (NCBI taxonomy): domain Eukaryota; kingdom Metazoa; phylum Chordata; class Aves; order Coraciiformes; family Meropidae; genus Merops; species Merops nubicus. The sequence continues at coordinate 194,240 of NW_008584809.1, forward strand.
GTACTCCAGTCAGTGGAGAGAAGGAATTGGGTAAAGAGATTAAGCAGAGCGGGAAAGAGATCAGACTCACTTGTTTGGTTTTGGTCATTATTAGTTTACTTCATGTGTGCTGTCTGGTTCAAGAAGGCATCTTATCCCATCCTACACTGGAGAGAAAAGGATAAAGCTCATTGGATTATTTTGCAGTTTTTCTGTGGAGTTTGTGATGATTTCAACCCCAAAGTCTCTGATATGAATTGGATTAGAGGTCTTTCATACCCCAGTAGCTAGCCTCATTGCTACTCTGAAGTTGATCCTTTTCATGCTTTCATAACTCTTGTTCTGCTATATGTAAATTAATTAAATACATGTTCATTTAGAGCTTTTAATCTGGGTATCCCAAGATCCATCCTGACTGTCTTTACCAGCAAGACAGTTGGCATCTTTTCGCTCTGTGTGCCTCACTGAGTTTGTCATTATTTACTCAAAAAGCAGTGGTTGGATATCAAAAAACCTACTCAGAGTAACTAAGGACTTGGTGGTGAGTGCCATCCCCCAGGAGATGGCAGCCAGCAGCCTGGTGGCATTGCCCACTGAGTGGCAGACTTCAGTCTCTTCGTTTCCCAGGTGAGCCCAGAGTGGTCTGAGGAATTTGCAGTGGGTGAAATCCTCCTTTCCCCCCCTCTCTCCATATGTCCTGTCCTCTTCTGTGCAATTGAAAGAGATTTTTGACAGTCTGTAGTACATATATTTTTTTTTTTTTACCCCAGGAAAAAAAGTCTATGGTGAATAGCTTGCTGAGAGGTAGAGAAGAATGAAAAACATTTATGTAGCAAATAAATCACATAGCAAATAAGTGCTTTTGGAACACTGTTTCATTTGCCTGTGGGGCATTAATGCCAATCCTAGAGGACAAAACAGAAAGAATAAAATTGAGTTAAATAAAACCAAAGTGTTTAGCCTTACAAACTCACCAGCAGCCATCAGTGCCAAGCATTAATTCCTTTCCTGCTGGCAGCAGGAAGGTGGGTGAGACAATACCATTGGTTGCACAAATTAAGTCACTGTGGCAGAAACACAACACAAATAAACAGGAAAAACAATGCAAAGAAAAACAGACTGTTGTTGCTGCATAAACCATCTTCCAAGCTGGAGGCAGAGAAAAAGGAAATGTAATGACGTGGTGCATGTCATCTTGTAGCCTGACAAGCCCTTTCAGAATAGAAAAAGAGTGTAAGATGCCAGGAGAGGTCTCGCTGCACATTCTGATAGAGAAAATGGGCTTGTGGGTAGGAGAAGAATCCCCTTTTCAGCAGACTGAGAAATGGAACAAGTCAGCTGTGCTGAGCCCTGGAAAGCTAATGGAAACCCTAATCAGGAATAAGCTGAAAGAGAGGAAAAATATGGGATAAAAACACAGTTTTTTTTCACTTACTGTCATTTAACTGCCATAATATCACAGGCTCAACTTCCAAGACCTCTTTTCACAGACACACACAAGAAAAAAAGAAAAAAATTCCATATTGAACAAAACTATCTAGATGATCCCACTCATCTAACAACACAGAAGCTGCTTTTTCTCTTCGTCTATCAGATTATAATGTTATGGCTTTAATAATTTTATTTCTACCTGTTCAAGTTGGCTGTCCATTTGAAGTTTGTTTTTTCAAAAGTTTTAGTGCTTTCCACACATGATCCTGTTTCTTTGTTGTATTCTCAGCTCAGCAGTTTTCAGAATTCCTTTATGGGGCTGCAAGGAAGTTGAGGATAGAAAGGATATCAAATAAAAGGGATTGAGTACATGTCCAACAAGCTTCTTGCAACAAGGGACTGAGGAATTACTGTGTATCAACTGTAAAGCTTGTAATAATTCAGAAGTCCACACTTGTATAGTTTTCATTATCTCTTCTATTCCTAAACTAATTTTATCTAGACACACTGATTTGAAAGTAATGCATAAAATGCAGGACCCAAAGCAATCTGGTTGTTTGCTAACTAAAAATGCACTTCAGTAGTCCAAATCAATGTTTATTCTGTAACCAGCTCTCCAGACTGACAGGAGCACAGGGGACTGAGATGTTGCCACATCTATTAGCTAGATGTAGTACTTGGAGAGAAGAGAACATCCTGACAGACTACTGAGTGCATATCCTCGCTGGATAACACTGGTTTTACATTTTTTTAGTTAGTAGATGTCAAAAAAATTCATGACACAATAAACAAGTAGCTGATGATACAGACAACAAACTTCTTTGGATGTGTGTGTTCTGCCTTAATAGCTGTGATTGCACACAGGCTTCTGTGTGCTGTAAAGCTTCATCCTGTCTGCTCTTGTCTCTGCTCTCCACATGAGCAGTTTGCCTGCCTGGGTCTGAGCTGCATGTGGTTGGGGCAAAACTCAAAACTTTTCAGCTCAGCTTGTCTCACACATTTTTGTCTCTCATCCACAGCAAACTGGGCAACACGGGAGTGATGGTAGATTCCCTTCTGCTGCGTGAACCCCTGCTGTGGGGCTACGTTAAGGCCAGGGTAGGTAGGAACATGAACAAGATTGTCAAGCTAAGTGGCTTAATTTGGGAAGAATGAGCCAGGCCAATGACTGCTTCCATGCAGCTTCTACGGTAGCAGTACTTTCACACCAGTTTTTTTTCCACTTAGTGTGTAAAAGTTTCCCTGGCTGAAGATCCATTTGTCTCATTCCCAACTTGTGCTGAACTTGAGCAAGGGGGCTGTCAAAAATTTTGATTTCCAGTGTGAGCTCAAACTGTGAGCCAAAGTAAGAGTACAGATATCCCCTTTCATCTTGACTGAATTTCTACTGCAGCGGCGCTTGCTGTGAGGTGCTGGAGGTGATCACACTTTTTTGAATATGATTAAGTATATCATCTTGTTTCTGCTCCACTGTCATCTCCAAAGACCCTATCTACTCAGCACACAGCCCCAAAGTCAAAGAGGTCATAAGATCTTCCTAGACGAAAAAGGTCATTATTTTATAATGCCAGTTGGTAGCTGACATCCAAAGCTTATATTTATAGCCACGCTTTCTTAGGAAGTGTTCTTGTCCTACAGGTCTAGTTGAAGACAATAAAAGCCCTGGCTTTGAGGATTCCATATGTTAACAAATTAAATTGTTCAGGTCATTAATTTTACTGGGAGGCAGGCAAATAATTTTCCTAAGAGTTCAGAGGAAGATTTAATTCTTATACACTGAACAATTGGTTGTGGAGAACATTTTTCATCCCAACCCCAAGAAAAGGATGTTGATACCACCCTAAATGCAGCAAGAATGTAGGCTCTAAAATAAGACAAAGGCACCTAAATATTTTTTTGTCATTTGGAACCTAATACTTCAGGAATTCCCAAACACACATGCTTGGAATTATGGAGTTTCATTTCTTAATGAACTTTGGAGAATACTATAGTCTTAGGCTTACAATTGAATGGTTGCATAGTTGTTATGTTTGCTTCTAAGTTCACTTTATAGATAACCTTGAAAAAGAGACGTGGCTGTTGCAGAGGCTGATGAACAAATGACTTGTACAAACTGTATGGAGGGCTTGAGAAGCTGAAAAAGGAAAATGAGGAGGAGGGAACCTGAACTGGGAATGGATGTCCCAAGTGGGACTGTGATACCGTTGAATATCACATATTTTCATCCTGTTTAAATTTCTGGGATACCATTGTAGTATTTTAATCTTAACAAAGTAGAAGTATTCTGCAAGTAAGGATTTCCTCACCCACCCCTCTGAAAGGAGCTAAGAGTTTAAGAATTTACTTCAGCACTATCCATTAATTGCATGTTTATGCAACATGTCATTTAAGCACTATTAGCTGGGGCAGCTGTTTGATTTGCCAGTCTAAATCCTTTGACAGCAAATATTATTCTAATGAATGCTGTATTTGAATTTTTAATTCTTTTTTATAATTCACTACGTTAGTTTGACTCTCTTGTCATCAAAGATATTAATGGAGTTAATTTAATCACAATTTGCCTCATTTAAGGAAGAATCCTTTTTGGCTTGTCATACAGTAAATGAGTAAATAAGCATTTAATTTGTAAGCTGCCTATTTTCATCTAGTTTATCTCATTTGAAGGTGAAGATTTATTACTATCTCTAATGTATAAACAGATAGAAAGAACCTGTTTAACAATACTCACAGATGAGAAAAACAGGTTTTCAGTTGGCTGCATGTATTTAAAGTTACTTGAAGTATAAATCTAAACAGTTGGTATTTATTTATAGCAACTGAAACTTAAGTCTATTTAAAGTGCGTTTGTTAGGTAGAGATAATCTGAGTTTATGATAGTTGTTAGTGATGCATGGACAAACAGGGACTTCATCAGATGAGGAGAGGTGGAAAATTCTGTAAATCAAATATTTATATGCATGTGTATGCATTCCTTCATATGTATTATAAGGCTTTTAGAATTCAGAAATTAAGAAATAGTTTTGAGTGATTAATTATTTATATTGTACCAGCATACAGAAAATAAGGATATAAGGCTCAGTTCATAATTTTTTCAATAATTTTTTATAAGCGATCATGACAAATTTCAGAGAAAACATCCAAATGTTTTTGTATATACTTAAATTAAATTGTGGGATATATTAACATAAGCATGTATAAAATTAATAGTTATGATATCCTGGCAAGAAAGTTACCTTCTTTCTGTGAATAGAAAATAATGACAAATTCCAACAGCAGGCAAGTCTGTAGTAATAATAATTCAATTAAGCTAGTTCTTAGCTTAATCTTTCCCTTAATAAATGCTTTTGGGCTAGTAATTGCCAATTAGAAAATTAATTAAAAAGCATTGTCTGATACTGAAATGGTTGTGATATACTGCATGGAAAAAAAATATATATTCTCAGTGCTATGTTTGCTATGTTTCACTTTACATATTAAAAAAAAAATTGGTCGCTAAGAAGCTGCAGAATGCTCTTGAATACAAAGTTAAAACTTGTACTAATATATTGAAAGAAGAAAAGAGGCATTCCTTGCCAGCATGTGACAGCTCCATGAACAAATTTGTGAAGAATATAGACAGGATCACTGGGGTTTCCTTCCTCTCACATGAGTTTTGCAATAAGCTCTGCCAAGAACCTTGTTTGTTAACTAGGAATTAGAAGCCCAGGCTTCTGATCAGCATTTCTGTTGATAATTAGTAAATTTAAAGCCTGCAGGAAGTGAATGGTTCCTTTCATATCAGGAGATGATATATTTTGGCAAATTACTATCCCAGATCTCAAGTTACTTCAGTGGGGTATGGTGACACATCAGTCACTATGTAAGAATAAGCAAGGATTTACTTTCTAAATGGAAAGAATGGGGAAAAAGAATTAAGCAGTGTGAAAATGTTTCATAGAAACACTTTCTAACCACAGTGGAAAAGCGACACCCAAACTAACTGCCACAGTATTATCCAAGAGATGTAGATACTACCCATTGGGCTGTAGCAACCAATGTGTGCAGCTGATCCACCTGCAAAATCCTTCAGCTCTATATCAGTCACTGGAAATTCAGGGTTCATTTAAACCAGTCCAAAGGTGAACTTGTTCTTGGAGTGGTACGTGCTTTAATTTGGGGGGAGGGTGAAAGGGGTCATCTGGAGAAGCAAAGGGAGTGAATTAATGTCAGGGTTACCAAAAGTGTATGAATGTGTTGGAGGGTGGGATACAGGAATGATGGGCAGCTCAATTTTTCTAGTTTTCTGCTCTTCTTAAGAAAAAGGAGAACAAGTTTGTGCAGTTATCTCTGTGAAGAGGAAGAGTGTGTGCGTGTGCCTGAAATCTGGACAATCAAGCAGTATTCCTGAGCTTTCAATCAGCATGAAGCAGTGCATAATTAGTCTTCTGCAGTTATTGCTGGGAACTTCCTCAAATCTCAGTTCAGTAATCATAAAAGCTCAATGTTTAACATTTGCTTGGCAGCCTAGTTTTAAATGGCTTCCTCTGCTTTTTTTTTATACTACTAATATATATAATAGAGCATCACATGGCACTTTGAGTAAAAATTAATTTCACTTTGTGTGGACAGGTGGTAAGGTTGCAGGTTTTAGCAGAACTGTCTGAAACAATATTCCCAGGTAGCTGGAAGAGCTACAGTTCCCCAGAATCAGGAATGATAAATGACACTCTGTCTTTCCCAAGGGCATTTTAGGAATACTTAGCATGTGAACATATATGAAAACTACAGTGGGCTGAAAGGAGTGCTGAATTGTACTCAGCATTATTGAAACTGAAAGGCAGCGAAGAGGTGCAGAAATGAATGGGCTCCTGGAGGCTTTTTTATAGATTATGGGGGGAGGATGTGTTATAATAAAAGGTAATAAGAGCTTCCCTGTGTCCAATAGACTCTACCTTCAACTAACCTACAGCTATCAGGAGTCAGTAATCCATGTTGGATAAAGAGGCTTTGAGGAGCAATTTTATCCTGTTGGAATGCACCAGTTTGCACAATGGCTCTGTTGCTTTTTGCAGGCAGCCTTCCTGAGAGACAATATTTCCCAAGCTCCGCAAAGCGCTTTCTCTGGTTTCGTTCTGCAGCGCTTTAATTGGCTGAATGGGCTGCAGGGGCCGAGGAGTTGGACTGAGTAAAATCTGCACTCTTTGAAAAACTGGCCAAACAAAACATGCCAAGCAGTTTCACATGGCAGTAGGAGAAAATGAACCTAAAAGGGAAGCCTATTTAAAGAAGGGTGCATTAATGTTTTAGCGGTGTTCACTTCATTTTACATGAGTCTCTCTCCCTTATGGGAAGGTAATATGCTCCAGGTTGACTAAGTGCAGATCCTTTTCAGAAGAGGCTGAAGGAACAGGCATTGGGAATGCAACAACCGTGGTGTGCTGAACGCAGAATTGGGGTATGATGCCATAAGGCTAATTAGCATCATGCACTCCCATTGTGTTCCCTTAGGGGGAATCGTGGTTTTAAATGATATGTAGATTGAGACATTCTTAATCTAGGCAAGTGGTGCAGTAAAACATTACTCACTGAATAACAAAAGGAATACCAAATTGAGTATGGGCAGTATATTTCAAATAAAGTGCAGAGCGTCCTTTTTCCCCTTTTCATTGTGTTTTGTAACACTGATTTATTCATTGACTAGAAGATGGAAGATGTACTATTTTAGACTTGGAGTATAGGATTTGTTTTATTGCACTCTGTAAAGAATTTTTACTTCTGATGGCTTTGTCCTCTGGAATAATTTTTTCTTTGGTGCAGTCTCAATGTTCAGCAATGACAGGAAAAGTCATGCAGAATCTCTTTGAAAGGGCAATAGAAATAAGTCCTTCAAGAAGCATTGATTTGCAAGTTTTTTGCTCACTCTAAACTCTACAGAACATCCCTTATGGGCTACTTGCTACTGTAGCAGACTCAGTGTTGCAGCCGATATCTCCTGCTACTTCTGAGAGTTCTTACTTTTCAGGTATTAGTTTGAAAATAGTTACTGAGACATGGTATCTTTTCTTTCCTCATCTCCTGTGTCCCAGTTGGCACCCAGAACTTTTCAAGAAGGTAAAGTTGAACCACTGACATAGGGTAGACTTTCTGTGTGGGACCTATGGGACCTTTCTGTAACCCATTATAACTCTGAGTAATTTATACTTTCATAAAAGACTTTCCTAGAGAACTTTTGCTCAATGCAAAGAAGCAAATCAGGACTCTAGAACTATACAGCCCTGTGTTCAAAGAGATTGCCACTGTCTTCAGAGCTGACAACAGAAGAATATCTATAGATAGAATTAGTGATGGAACTATGGACAGCAGTGTTTGCAGCTTTTTGCTGGCCACTGATGTCCTCATAACTGAATGTGGTTGTGTATCTTCTGTGAAGAATTCTGTTCATTGTCTGACTATTCAAATGTGTGGTGAGAGAAACTCCCCACCTATGAACAGCAAATGATTGAAAAGTCATCAGTGAGGTGAGGAGCTGCTCTTTCCACAGGGCTCCTTAGTAGGCTGAGGCTTGAGCAAGATGCTGCTAAAAGGAAAGGAGAAGGTGGATTTTCTGGGGAGATGTGAGCGATCCATTCTGGAAAAGAGGAGTCTGCAATTGTAGCAAACAGCTTCAGGGTGAGTCTAGGAATCAGACCGAGAATAGGAACAAGAGAAATGTCAGAGAGTAACACACTCTTTAAGGGTAAAATATGTGAACACTGCACAGGTAAAACAAGCATTTACATGGGAAAGAGGTTTAGATGGATCCCCACAGCCACTGAGCTGTGCTGGTGTGATGAGGATACGAGAACACGTTGCTATTTGGGTTGCTCACAGGCGTGGCTTTTTAGGACTTTTTTGCCTTGAATAATGTTTTGTCCTATTTTAAAATCAGGCAGAATCCATGTACCTCTAGCAGAGCTGTGTTTTGTGACATATCTAGGAATAGCAACAATTGTAGGTCTGAGTCCAATGATTTTAAGCTGTGGTTCAAACTTCAAGTGTAGTGCAGATCACAGTTTAAAATGCCTGACAGTTTTTGATTTGTCTCCTGTCACTGAAGGAGAGAGCAAGTTAAATGGGCTGTGGTAGAAGGCGATTGAACAAATCATCTGAAAAAAAAAGAAGGGGAAGAATGTATTTCTTTTTCTGCTTGGTTACTAACAGTAGCTTTTGGGTATTTGAAAAAAAATGTTACATGTTTTGTAACAAATAAGTAGCACTATCTATTTAAAAAGCTGTTTCTATTCATGTTTACATATATATGTGCCTGGATATGTGTCTGGCTTGCATGTGAACACACATTCTAGGCATAAGTAACCTTAGCTCACCACTTCTAAACAGTATGCAAAATATTTTCAACTTCTCCTTCGTTTTCCTACTCTTTCAGAAGGCTGAAAGCAGAAAGCTGCTGTTTTCTGAAGTGCTGGATAAATATACATAAAACCAAAAATTATTGCATCTCTTGATTCTTTTCTGTACAGCAGTTCTTATCATTTGGGGAAAAGAGTGTATTTAGGGTTTGGAACAGTATTGTCCTTTACATTCCAGAGCACACATGATCTGTCTCAGCCACAGAAAGGTGTATGGTTTGGAGATCATTTCTTGGGGCTTGTAAACAAAGCATGTATGACAGAGACAAATGAGAACTCCTGTGTGGTTTTTTGAGTGATGGGCATTTTTAGATTATATTTGACTGAAGGCTGAATACTTGCTTCTTGGGTGTCTGCTTGCTTTTAGTTTTTTTGTCTGAAAGAAACAGTTGTGTGGAGGGTTTTTTTATTTGTTTGTTAGGCTGGAGGTTTTGGTCATTCCTACTACTGTCCTTTCCTTTCCCCTTCTTTCTCTGCACAGGATATAATACTTGTTCTCTGAATCATGCTGGGACATATTTTGGGAATTCATGGGATTATCACCAGGGCTACTGCTATCAGGCAGAACACATGCACATTTTATTATCTCATCCAACAGGTTTTCATTTTCTATGCACATTGAGTCAGCGTGGAGGGGGAAACATGCTGCCATTACTACTGGCAGAACTCGATAAATATTATAAAGGTCTTTTCCGTGCTGCAGAAGCTCATTCTGTCATGATAATTCAACATCTAAACATTTCTTACAGTCCTTATTTCCTGTCTCTTCCTTTCTCTCATCTCCTTTTCCAAAATGGGCGATATCCTGACCCTGAGCGGATCTAAAAGTTGGTGCATACTACTGGGCTGTGAATTGATTGGATTAGTCAAATGAGTGTGTGGAACCACTGAAATGTAAACATGCAGCTGCAACCAGTGTCCCCTTTTGGGAACTGTGATCTCTGACAGGTTGGAAGATAGGACAGGCACATTAAGTGAAAATACCTGTTAATCTAGTTACAATAGTTTTCTAATACCCTGAAGAACATCAGTCTAGTAACTTAATGATCTACTTGGATTGAATTATAATTTGTTATGTATGTACAGACTTCATAGGGTGTGGATCTCTATTTTGAGTTGACTAGCATAGCAAAATCTAGTGATGTTTGTGACAAAAACACAAGAGATGAAACAAGGTTAGCTCATCACAGCATGTTATCCACACGAAGCTGACTGTGGGACAGTCTGTGTAAGTGTGGTGGATGCTGAGTGTGACCCCCAACCACTGCCATGTACCAGCAGGCATCAACAGCTCACATCTTTCTCTTCCACTTTGGCTTTTCCCTGTTCTCTCCTCCCCCAGCAGGAAAAAAATAAAGTTTTTCTGGCAGAATTTTGTCAGGATGACTGCACGTACCCTAAATACAGCTGACTGCTCACAGCCCAGCTTTCTGTGTGCTCCTGAGCAGGTTGCCTCTCCTGCAGAGCCTGAGGCAGTGCGAGGGGAATGGGGCACCATGCTGTCCAGGGAGTGAGAATGAGTGGTACCCTGGCAGAATAACCTACCAAAAGGGTCATTTCCCTCATGCAATCTACCTCTGACAATGCCTTTGGAACTTTATGCATAGACATGGTTTAGTATTTTAAACAGACATCCCCTTCTGGTACATTCATTAGAGATAACTCAGTTAGTGTGAGGATAAAATGCTGCTGTGATTATTAACGTCTCTGCACATCAGAAAGTGAGGGCTTCAAACTCTTGGTGTGACATGCAGTGCATTCACTTAGTATTTTTGTTTTCAAACAAAAGTGCCTCTTTTTTTCCCCTTTTCCTATTACAATTCCTTTTCTTTTTAGGACTTTTTTTCCTTGAAAGGTATGTTTATATTTCAGTGTTTCCTTTGTTGTTCATATCTCCTAAATGTATTTTCATAACTACTTATACCACTCCTTTCCTATCCATTTGAAATGTGTGGTCCTTTGCTGCGTGGGTTTTTCCTCTGGTTTCCCACGTACTCCCTTCTCAGTCCATCATGTGCCACTTTCAGAAAGTACAAAGTTTTCTTCTTCAGCTGCCCAGCGTACAGCCAGGACTGTGCAGAGAATCCATTACCCTCCATAACCCTCTAGGTAGTGAAGAACCTGATTTTTTTTTTTTCCCTTTTCCAGCTGTGCCTGTCTCTGTTTATGTTTTTTCTTTTATGATCCACATCATAGGTCTTTAAATATGGGATGTTGTTTGCTAAGAAACCACTCCATTATTCCAGGAACATATGTTCGTGACAAGTACAAGTCATGAACATTTGAATAGTCTCCATCTGGCACGAATTAACATAGTATCATAATAAATGAGAAGTGTTAATACCAAGAAGCTTGTCTGGGAATTCTAGATTTAGCCAATATTTGTAGTTATATATATAAAATTTGGGGTTGTTTTTGCTTTAAAGAGCAGAGATAAAAGTATGATTTACCATACCAGAACTGACTGCAAGCCATAGGATGCTTCCAGTAGTGTAACTCTTGAAATAACCTGATTATAAAGTACAGTATCTGTGAAATCCCCAGGTGCTTTTTAGCTCCAAAAAATACTTCTAAGGAAAATAACAAATGAAAAAATAGAATATATTACTGCATGCTGTAGTAAAGACAGCAATGCACAAGTGCCAGCTCAGCATTATTTGTTAACATATGTACTTTAAACCCTTCAATGCCCCTTGAGTATATAACATATATCAGGCATCCATATGGCCATATGGAGACAGTGCACTCATTTAAATAACAAGTGCACAGTAAAATTATCTTGGCCCCAGAGTGCATGTTGTTTATAAAAGGGAGTTACTCTTACTTCCTAAATTAAACAAAGAAAATACCAAAGGATTATTTTTCTACCAAACCTTAAACCTAAACTATCAACCATAGAAATTTTAAGACAAGATAACTCTTTACCATAGTTTAACAGTCTGCTCACTGCTGCGTGTTCTGTAGAACAAATATATTGTAAAAAGTCAACGTTCCCACTGCAGCTTTGTCTGAGTAGACATGAAGTTTTATTGTGCGTTTCTGCAGTCTTCAGAAATCTTCCTCTAGTCTGTTTTCAGTTTATTTTGATAATCATGCAGTATTTCTGAATACCTGGAAAAGATACATACTGTAACACCATTATGGAGGATGTACTTTTTGTTGTGCTTCCCTAATACTGATGTATTTAAAAACACACTTCAGTTAGATATGTTTGGGTTTTTTTTCTAGCAAGTTTTGCTTTTTTGCTTGTATTCCGTGTAAAGTGGAATTTCCTCTGCTGCTCAAATTGCCCACGCTTTGCCTGAAATCAAATAATTTGCAGTAAGACAATTTTTCTCTATTTGGTCTAAAAGGAAGTGAAAAGTCAAAATTGTAGGGTAATAATCTTACGCTTTTCTGAACATTTCTACATTGAATATTGTATTAAGATCAACTGTGGCCTATGGAGCATTTATAAATGATGGGAGCGTTGGGTAGGACTTCTGAAAGTGCCATAAAGATTTAAGCCAGAAGATTGAATGCAGTTTTATGTAGTGATATTGGTAAAGTTTCCCCAAAAGGCCAACGGGCAAACTAAAAGTAACCTTCAGTCACACCTTTAGTTGCTGTAGAATAATACAATGAGGTATCAAGTTGTCAAACTTGAATGCCTGCAATTGAGAGTGAATTTTATTTTTTTAATTCATTCTTCTTAGTTTTGGTTAAAAGGGCAAACGGTAATGTTCTAAATTCCCCCCCAAACTTTCTTTTGCTGTAAGTCTTTGGAAAAGAATATGTCCTGGAATAATTTGGGAATCTGGAGTACCTTCTTAGACACAGACAATGTTCACAGCATGTGACTAAAATTAAAGTTTGGGTATCTTCACAGGCCAGGGCAGCCTCAGGTGGAGATGTCAGATGTGAGGAGCCCTGGAACCCCTCACCAGCTCCTTCTCCAGCCCATGTTTTTGCCCTACTCTGCCGCAGTGATTTCCCCACAGTACTCCGTGGTGTCGTGCTTCTGAGGGACACCCCTTTGTTAGGAGACAGCCCTTTGGACTCCTTTGCACATGGCTAAGTTATTCTCTATAATGACTTTTGTTCTGAGCAAAATGACTGAATGTGCTGATGTGAGGGGCTGAAGAAACAGAAGTATAGGGAGCCAAGAACTTTGAATAGCAACTCATGTTTTGGCTGAACCTCCTGTGAGAGCCAGGGGAAGAGATGTTGATTTTTTTCCTTCCTCCAGACCTGAGTATGACACTATATCAGAGTGGGTAGCAGGAAAGGGGCAGAGTCTGGCAAATTGCATCATTCAAGTCCTGTTTTTACTAAAGGCCCTAGGATTTGGCAGTGTGGAAGAAGCAGATGGGTAGTGAGATGGCAGCCTCGGCTGGCGGCCACCCACAAGGAGCATGCAGCCTCCTTGTGTAGTGTGTCTGGGCATCATTTTCACTGACACACAAAGAAGTATTTTTAGGAGTGAAGTCAGCTCATTGGCTGAACAGTATTGTTTGGCTTGCTGAAATGATTCCCAAAAGCACTCCCTGCTTTTGAGAATGGCACTTTCCTCTTTGCAGAGTGTAATTATTCTGCATGGTAATGACTGTTTTGAAGGGCAGGTCAGGTAGTCAAATAAATGTGTGGTTGGTACTTTCTGATTGTTTCTAAAATAGGCAGGCCAATTTCTGCTGAAGGAGAGTGAGTCTGAAGTGTGCCAAAAATCATTCTGATTTGCTAGAGAAATTCCAATAGCTGTAAGCACAGCCAGGGGAGCCGGGCTAATGTGTGCAGCAAAAATGATCATGTAACATTCACAATGTGGTCATCTTATCTTTGTGCCTCTGTGCAGCCCATACAGCAGAGACAAACCAGGAGAAGCAGCAGAACTGGCTCTGAGTTGTGACCCAAAAATGTAAGTGTAGCAATCACAAATGATTGTGTTTGTGCAGTGAATGCTGCTTTTGTAGGCATGTGTGCAGTATTTAGTGACACCAGGAAAACTAATACACTTGGGTTCTTTGCCATTTATAACAATAATAAATGCCAGAGGTTTTGGATAAGGATGATTCCTATTTTTGAAACTATATGGGCTGAGAAGGCTGCATTACATAAAACCATACCCAAATACTTGTAAGAATCCTTAAAAAATTTCTGGATAATTGAGAAACAGGTTTATCTGGATTTACTGTCCAGAATTGCTTTCCTTAAGTCACTAAAGCAATCTACAGAATTCCATCCATAATTACTGAACACGGTCAAAGAGTGAGGAATAATAAGAGGAAAATATGCTGGAAGTTGTTGCTCTCTGACGGTGTATAATGAGCATGTCAGGTAATACAGCTTTTCTGTATGGCAAAGAACAATCTTTCATCCTGTGTCAAAAAGCTTCTCTAAAGTGCTTTTCATATTAAATGTGTCAGATATATATCAAGTTTTTTTCTCAGTTTTATGAGGCAGAAAGTGAAGAATGAGTTAGTGATATGCTAAGATCACTAAGAAATCAAAACCAGAATGAGGAGCTCAATTCTTCTTTCAGTCCCTTCCTTTACTCTCATGACATTTAAGGAGTTTTTCTTTTTAAATAGTTTTAGAAATGGAGGAATAATACATTTAAAGACACTAGGTATTACATCCAAGCCAGTGGGGTTAATTCATTTCAGCATGTGCCTATCATTTTGTGCCACTGAATGCTAAGCCCTCATTTTACAATTCATCTAAATGGATTTGTTCCCAGCTTCCCAGTAAATCTATTTTAGAAAAATTTCTGAGCTCTCAGCAGTATTCTTGAGAAGAATCAGGATGAAACCAAGATACTTTGGACTATACTGTGAAAATTGGAAGAGAAAAAGCCAATGGTTGAGTTGTCTGAGAGCAGTGCCAGCCACGAGCACTCTCTTTTTTTTGTTGTTGTTTGGGTTTCATTTTCTTTTAGGAATGTTGTTTTGAGCATGGTGGTTGTGGCTAAAGATGGAAGTTCTTTTATCTTTCATCAGACCAAAAATATTGTTGAAAATGAGGCAGTGCACTTCAGTGCAGATGAGTTCATCTTCATATCTGGCACGGAGCTGGCAACTCTGAAACGAGACTGGGGGACCACAGTTCAGAATCTGGCTACTCAAAGTCGTGCTTTCTGCAGAGTTTGGGGAGATAGCTGGCTCATTTCTCACCTTCTTACCACCCTTGATTTTCCAACACACGTTGACATACATCTCTTTCTCCTCATCCCATGGAGGCTTGCAATTTGAACTAGTCATATTAATCAGTTCAGCTGTTAAAAGATAAAAGCAGTTTGTACTTTAAGGGATATGATCAAGGGAATTGGTGCTGACCTTGTTCCTCTTGACAGTTGTTCCCAACCTGTATTTAAATGAAGTTCGTTTCTTTTGTTTCATTTCCCTGAAAGCACTTGTGTGCCTGAAATAATGAATTGTTCAAATAGCAATTTTAACCTAGGTCTTGAAGCGTGAAGTTTCATGACACCTTGGAGTTCAGTTAACAGCTTGCTGCTTCCTACTGGGCTTCCACTCTCTCATCCTGTAGTCCAGGCACCACTCCTGCTTCTCCTATGCCAGCTCCAATACTTGTCACTTTTTTTTTTTTTCTCCTCCTGAATTGTTATTTTGCTGGCAACAAGCTGAGCCACTTCCCTGAGAGGGCAGGTGAGCACATGGCCAGTGCAAGAGAAGCCTGGAACAGCAGGAGTGCCTCTCTTGACATCAGGAACACCTTCGATCTTCTCAAACGTCTCATGGGATCCACCTCAAGGTGTGTTCTGGCAAATGCTGACTGCTGCTGCCAGCAGTAGTCCTGCCACCTCCTGCCCCAGGTAGCACATTCCTTCCCATGTGCCAGTCTTGGAGGCCTTTATATGCTCCCTTCTTAATAGAATCAAGGAACTGATGTGATTTAACGAATGAGTTTTAAAAAAGAAGTAATTTTGCTGAAGTAGTTCTCCTACCCGTTCACTGCAAGACTTAACAGATAGTTCCTCTGGTGTCACAGCTCCTGGTGTACTTGGGGTTTCTGCTGACTGAGGGGCAGTTGCATGAGATGTTTTCATTACTACCACCTCGACTCTGCTAATGTAGATGCTTGTGGAAGTATTCTGGAATATCAAAGCAGAAAAGTGACATTTTTTGAACTTCTGAGACAAATGTGACATTTTTCACCCCGGTCAACGTCAGTTGCCTGCCATAACCATGAGAAGCAATGAGCTGCAGCTTAGGGACAAGAAATTCTTAAGCAGCTTAGTAACTGCAGAAAACAAATCATCAAACTGTAAACTAAATAGACCTGTTATAATTTTAAACGGACCTGAGAAAATCTAATTAAAGGTGGTGTATGTTGCACTACTAGAAAAATCAAGATCTGTATTTTCTGTGCATCCATGGATACTCTTCCCCAGCTAAGTAGAAAATTCCCATCTACTCCCAACTATTACTGCCTATTCGTAGAACTCTTCTTATCATTTTCTGACCAGTTTGACCAAGAGAATCGATGATATTTATGTCAGAAATCTGCGATAGTAGAAATTTCGGAAGCTTTTGAGTAAATTAGAGGATTGAAACATTTTACTTGTATCCAATTCATCAGCAGTTCTTCTACCCAGCAGTTAGAGCCCCAATCTATTTAAGCAGTCCTTTCCTGAAAGCACATATCTGCAGAAAGGAGTACTTCTACCATGCACCACAGTGGTGCCCGTGGCTTCACCCTTTCCTGCAGTAGTACTGATGTTGTTGCTAACTGGCAACCAAAACAGCTGACGTTGGCAGAAAAGTGTTTCAAACTTGACTAAATGGGATTTAGCAAATTAGATTGAGTTGGGTTATGTTGCAACTTAATTCTGTTTTGCATCTTAAAAGTTGTCCTGTAGTGATATTGAGACACAATGCACTATTATATTAATGCGTTATCGTATTAGGGCTTCTGAATGTATCTCTTAATTTTATAAAAAGTAGATAACAGCTTGATGGAATGCAGATTCTGCAGTTGTTACTGATTCTAAAATGCTTTTCACTGGCTTTTTTCAGTTCAAGAGGGTAAATTTCATTTATTTTATCTATCTTATATATTTAATTCAGAAAATGAAAGTACTTATGCTAAAGCTCTTCAGATCTGTTCAGGGAAAAAGCAGATCAGCAGTATCACAAAAATTCTAACTCCAAGTGTTTTTATCATTTTAAGCTAATTTTTTTTTGCATTTTAGCAGTGTACCATTTTGTAATTTTACAGGTGCTTGGCACAAATCTAGTTAAGTCTTAAGTTTTTCATTATCTAACTTCTATCCTGAGTATTTCTTTATTTTGTCCCCTCCATTTTCCTAGTAAAACCTTGTGATGTTATTACGAAAATGCCTTTTTATCCGTGTTGAATTGGTTGAACAAGTTGTTTCTGGATTTGTCCAGTGCAGAAGGTCTGCCCAACAATGTTGCTTCTGCCTGCTTCTATTCACAATGTTTGATGGTCATGGTGACAAATAACCTTCAATAAAAACAGAAAGAGGTTTTAGACTTTAAACAGGTTGTTCCAGTGATCTGCTGTCATACATTTAGACCATACAGCTTTAAATTTGCTGCTTGTGCTACCCTATAGACCTATGTATAAATGAAATGAACTTGTATTTGCAGATATGTATTTTGATATATTGTCGTTCTCGTTGTGAAATATGGAATAGAAGATGAATCCTTCTTATAAAATACAATTTTTATAGTTTGGGCTGGCTATACATGAAGCATTACTGCTTCCTCAGTTATCTGGACCTGTGTAGGGTAAAGTGTGCATTCTGGGTGTGTTTTCCCAGAGAAGACAAAGACCTTCCCACCCAAGCTGGTCACAGAACTCAAATGAATATGGTGCAAAGAGTTGGTGTAGGAACTGGTTTGAAGTTTAGGGAAAAACTATTTGAGTTGTCAATGGAGATGTAATGAGCCACCTGAAGCCTTAATGCTCAAACTGCTTACTTTATCAGTCAGGCTTGTAACTGCCAGGAAAATGTTCTTTCAGCTATATTTATGTAGAGCATCCAGATGTCAGTTAGCTAAATCACAGTCGTATATTCTCTGGAGAGATTTTAGGTCTTGCTTCTAGTTAAACGACCCAGCAGGTGGTAATCAGAATTCACATCAGATGTCAACTATACCAGAAGTTTTCGTCATCTCTCTCTCTCCACGTTTTTGCCTGAGACAGACCAAGGAAAACATAAAGCAGTGTGATAACACTTTGATAGCTATAGTAAAAGAGGTTCTACTGTAGGGAAAAAGAAAGAGATGCTAATCACGTTTCTTAGCAGTTTATTTTGATTTTATTAGTGAAGAACCAACTCAGTAAACTCTTTTAATAATTAATACATTGTGAAATCTAAAGGGAAGAATTAGAAAAATTGAAAGGTTTGTGTATAAAATATTTTAAATCAAATTACTTTGTTCTGAATTTTTTAGAGAAACAGCAGACTGAATATTTTTAAATCTTTTTCTCATTCACTGATACAAATTTTTCATTAGAAGTGTATAGTTGTGGACTTTGCCTTTAGTTTTTTATGAAACCACCATTAATTTTTGGAAAAGATAATTTTTGATTTCCTCATAGTTACATCTGAACATTTAAGATATTTCCAAGTCTTTGTGGTTATTCAAAGTCTATGAGCGTGGCTTGATTTGAAATATTTGGTGCTTTAACAGGCTGTAGGTTTTTCATTTCATTAGGTCTTTGGTTGAAACATCTTTCCTTTTAATTCCTAGTTATCAATTAATTTTATTCATTAATCAATGTTTTATATGAATATATATACTTGTTACTGTTTTGCATAAAAAGAGTTGGAAAAACATCAAATTATACTTTTGTTGATACATAGCACTACTCATTAATAAACTCAAAATATTAATGTTATCACAAAGACTTAAAACATTGTTTTTTGTCAGAGCTCAGAGGTAACAACGCACTAAATCTTGTTTGGTCTCTTTAAAAAAGGCCTGAATGTACTGAGTTTCAGTACTTCTGTATTGAAGCTTTCATGGACTGCTGGACAGGACGTCTTGCAAACATGTGTAATCCATCATTTCACCCAGATAAGGAAGACCTCGTGGTCTGTGGTTCCCTCTAGATGATCTTCTGGATCATCTAGATTGACACCTTCTGTCTCAAAGGAATTTGGATTTAGGTGGCAGCTCGATCTCAGGACAGCAGCAGGCTTCAGCCTGCTCTGAGAATTGGCCAGCTCAGGTAAGGAGTATAATTCGTCCAACATTATTCAGGACAACTGCATCTCAAATACAGATAATTTTATTCTTGCACAAGCTAGTCAAGATTTTTACACTTTTCAGGTATCGTCAATGGAGTGAAGGAAACATAAATGCTCTTTGGGCTGCATTACCTTCCAGGATAGAATTTCTTCTCTGATCATTGCCTAAATATCTTTTTTTATCTTAAGTCTGTGTCCATTAGTGGGTTACTCTGCTGTGTAAGATTGCTTTTATTGCACAGCCACATGTAGGCAACAGTACCCAATGGGGACACAGTTAAATCAGAAGCTGGAATTCTGCTATTTGGAAAAAGAAAAAAAAGCAGAAAATTGAAGATACCTCTTTCAAAACTTTTAGACCAGTTTTGTTGGTGGTGCTCATGTCACTCCGAGTGTGAGCCCTAAGCAACAGAAGAACATTTTGTTGCAAAAGAAAGAGGCTAAGGGGTGTGCTCATTAGATGCAATGCAAGCACTCCTGGGGAAAAAAACCCAAACAACACAACAAAACAAAACCAAAACACTAACTTTTTTTTTAAAGGTAGTGAATAACTTAAGGCTGTCTCTTGATAGCAGTAACTTTTGAACTGAAAATTTATATACATTCCACGTGCTTATTTTCCTCTGCAGTTCATGAATAAATGAACTGGTAGTGCAACAACAATATTATAGCTGAGCATACTGCAGATTTTGTGGGCTGACAAGTAGATGGCTTATGTCATACCTGTGTGGTGTATAAGTCTTGGTCACCTCAGAATGAATATTGGTAAACCTCAAATGCTATAGCAGTCAATTTGTATAATTTTCTCTTTTACCAGATGAATTAATTTTTTAGGAGGAAGGAAGGAAAAGGGGTAGTATTTCTTCCTGACTTTGCATCTTTCTTGCATCCTGTTGGCATCACACCACCATGGGTTATTGTCCATTAATATAATAGTAGGGGCCTCAAG
Source organism: Merops nubicus (assembly GCF_000691845.1). Lineage (NCBI taxonomy): Eukaryota > Metazoa > Chordata > Aves > Coraciiformes > Meropidae > Merops > Merops nubicus. The sequence continues at coordinate 214,203 of NW_008584809.1, forward strand.
CTGGAATATGTGCTGCTCATCACAAGCCTTTAGGCCCAGCAGTTCAGCCAGTTTTCAGTGTGCTTCACTGTCCAGTTCTCTGCTTCATGCCTTGTCAGTTTGTCTATGAGGATATTATGGGAGACAGTGTTGGAAGCCTCACCGAAGCCAAGATTCACATCATCACTACTCTCCTGTCCTCCACTGAGCCCATCTTCTCATGGGAGAGGGCTAGCAAATTCATTGGCTGTAATTTCTTCTTTGTGAATCTGTGACGACTCCTTCAAATCATCATCATGTTTTTATTTCATTATTTGCAATACTACAATGAAAGTGAGTTTTTACTAGGAAAAAGTTGAGACTAGGAAACAAATTAGTTTGTCTTAATGCCTTAGAGAAGTCATACTTCACTGTAATGTAACCTGTATGACTATAGATCTGTAATTTTAAAAATTGTAGGTGTAAGTAAATATGGTCATAAATCTTCACCTTCAAGTGTGATTTTTACCAAACTTTATTGTCTTACAAAAGTGTAGATACATATATTTCCAATATCTAAAACAAATTGTCACATGTAGGTACTGTGTGTGGTTCCATAGGTCTGGTTCACAGGAGATCCCTTTGAAGTGCAAAACCGTGTTTCTGCCAGTGAAATATCAGGGCTAAACTAGCAGAGTTGGTTTTGGGTTTGTTTGTTTTTTTTTTTTTTCTAGTATCTAAATCACAGAAAAAGTAGCTTTTTTTACTGTTTATAAAGGCTGTTGTTTAAGTATGTTAATTGGCCATTTCCACCCTATTTATTATTAACAGCCTGACAAGTTTAGAAAAACTTTTCAGGATCTGTAACAGTAGCTGTTTCTGAGTTTTGCTAATTAATAGTGTCCAATGCATTAATTATTTATTTTCAAGCATGTTTAAAATGCCCCAAGGATTTCTTGTTGAAAAGTGGGATAACTCGTGCTGCCCAAAATTAATGTGAAAATGTTACAAGACTGAAGATAGCCAGAAGCAACCTCTTTGACAAGGCCTGCAAATCTCATGTGTGTGCAAACTTCAGTGCTCCCATGTATTGCTTGGTGCTGCTACCTCATTAATATAATTGTCTGTATTAAGGGAATCTGTATTCAGAGTTTTTCTCCCCCTAAAGAAATGCTGATTAGTGGGTATTTAATGAGTCTTTGTACTTCTGTCAACTAAACAAAAGTCAATTGTAGTCATATTTTCATATGTTGTGACTCAGACATGCATAGAAATGTTTGTTGCAGTAGGTTGATTGGTAGAGGTAAAATTTTCAAATTAAAATTCTCACCAAGTCTGTATCTTTTCTCTGAAGCTGAAAATATATCAAGAGCACACTCAAAAGTGCTGGGAAGAATGCCCGTGGTGAGCTATGGTAAGAAGCAAAAGGAGTTGAGTATTATGAAGTGAACCCGCTGTGTGAAGATACTCACAACCACAAGGAATATCAAAGACTGTATCCAGAGTGTTTCAGTGATAAACATTAGAAAGTTCATTGCCAAAACATGATGATAATTTTGTGCTAGTAAACGTCATTTGAAGCAATTGGACAGAGCCTGGTCTATAGATGAAAAGAGTGGCTTTTGTTCTCCAGAGAAAAAGGGAGTGGATTCTGCCCTCTGTCAGTTAGAGATGAAAGGATTTCCCTGTCATGCAGTGACAATAAAAAAGACAAATAGAACCAATGAGGAAAAATGTAATCTTCTGCAGGTTTTTGTTTTCTGCAAATGAATTAATGTCTTTTGTTCCACTTCCTCATTGTATACAGGGACTGTGAAAGGCTTTGCCTTTACTTCATGGTATCTTTCTGGGAACCAGTACTCATTTTCCATATAGACAGTGATACTCTGTCATCTTTGCTACTTCTTTTGTTTTCCTAATTACACACTTATTCATTTTTAAAATATTTTTGAGAAATTCTGCCCCTCTTCATTTGGAAGTTACCCTGAGCAGTACTCCTTTCTTTTTTGAATACAAATTCTTTTTCTCTTTATACTGTTTATCCTCCTACCAAATCAAATTTTCTTATAAATAAGTCTATTTCAAATTCTAGGTACATTAAAAACTGACATGGATACTTTTCAGCTCCATTATCTTTGTTGGAATAGTCTCAGTCCACATACATGGCACTGAAAGCATGTTTTAATTTACTTCTAGAAGTTGAACTCGGGCCCTATTGTTTAGTGTGGCCATTCAAAACCAGCTAAGCCCTTTCTTTGTCTTTTAACTTACTAATTTTCTGTTCATTTCTGAGGCTACTAAAATGTTCTTTAATACAGATGCTCTGGGTTTTATGGCACATGCCAAAGTAAGGGAGCTGAATGGAAACAGAATAATGAGTCAGTGTTGCTTCAGCTCTGCTGAAGCTGGAGCTACTCTGGGTTCAGCACTCTGAGCCCAGCCAACAAAGCCTCTGTCCTAGTCAGGATTTACCCATTTTACCTGTGGATGTGCCATATAATTTTATCCATGACATTAATAATTAGTGAAAATTACCTATAGAAAATATCTTAAATTTGCCAGTTCATGAATCTCAAATAACTAATGGGACAAAAAAGAAGTGAAGGCTTGCACCAAGAAGAATGAATTGTTGTAAGAGATGAGATGTACCCCTGCACTGATTCTCGTTTTTTGTAGTGGTTAGGCTCTTAGGTGGAGTGTGTGATGTATATATGCTTATGTATGCTTGTTTGCTGTGTTACTACAGTCAAGTATTTCTTTTATTATTTCTATTCTGAAGTAAGCATGTATAGACACAAAACTAATAAACATAATTTAGACAGTAGGAGAAAAATGACAGTGCACCTTAGCTCTGCTTTGGAAAAGCATCATTTTCTCTATTTCATGATGTTTAAGTCACAGAGGCGTGGGTTTTTTTTCCTGTGACTGTTGAGCTGTGTTTACTGTAGTTGTACCTGGATAGATAATGAAGTGTTGCACTGCATTTGAATATTGGCTTCGGTTGACTTTTGTTTGGAGTGCATCAAACACTGTGATCATGAATTATAGCCCAGATTTTATAAGCACTTAATGAGGTTGATGGGTTCCGGAGAAAACTCTTTTCAGTCTTTAAAAAGTGGAACTAGTAATAGTTGTAATGCAGATGAAAATCTTTTTTCCACCTAGCCTTTAAACACTGTACTTAATCAGGAGATGCCTCTACCTAAAGACACACTAGGAATTTATCTCACTGTGAGATTTGTGTTCAAAATTCTTTTCTCTTGCAACAGTGAAGACATTACAAAGAATGTAATTCAAGCCCAACACAATACAATCCAGACTGTAATTTATCTGTTATCCAGTCTTCCACTGACTTAACTACACACCATTTGAAAACTGCTTGAAACATAATAATTTTTCAAGATCTCAGCAAACAACTACAACAGTTACGCCCCCCCAAATACCCACCAATACTCACAAACTCCATCACACAATGGTTCAGTGTTTATCTGTGAAACAAAATACAACAGACATGTCAATCTTAATTTAGATGTTTTAGAATGTTGTTTTTAAAAGTAGACCACTTTTTATGGAAAATCAAATGTGGATTTACAGCAAATTATTGTCAGTAAATCTGTTCGTTTCAGGAAGTTCGTATCATTTCTTACCACAGAAATTGTTAACATAAAATGATATGGTCATGTGTCTGATCTGGATGTCTCCATATTTTTTATTGGAAAACTGGAATTTTTAAGCTGATAGTCCTCTACTTCTTGTGGAATTGTGGTAGATGTTGAAGCTCATAAACTACAAAACTGCTTCTTACTTAAGGACTATAGCATCTGTACCATGCCGTCTGGGAATGGAACCTTGCGTGAAGTTCATCAAGCATTCAGGTGTCAAGTCTGACAACAGGAAAGAAATACAACTTCAACTGCATATATTGGCAGCTCAGACATCCTTTTAAAACCCTGTAGTCCAGTGTGAACACAGATGTATCAGTGCTGTGTGTCCCATTCTCACAAACTAGCGTTCAAGAGATTTGCTTTTGCTTCTGTCCTTGTGTAAACACTCAAAACTCTGTCAGTTGTGCATGTTTTTAAAACTCCTAAATTACCACAAAATTGAATTTCACCTTTTCTTTACCTGTAGTCAATTGAGTTACATAGGTTTAAGAATGCAGATAATCAGTTTTCAGAGCTCTGAGAATGCTTCTGATGCGTTATTATTAGTAGTAGTAAACCTATGCAGAGTTTGCATTAAATTTGTTTCTGTTACTATAGCATTCTAAATTACTCTAAAATAATGATCACTTAAACTTTATCTTAACAAGACTATAAAATTCTCTATATAAATCAGATTTTTCTTTTTCTTTCTGCCTTATACCTGCTTTTCAGAGGGTTTTAGAAATCTGTCCAATGTGTTGGTTAAGGACATAGGCATTCAGTTTTATCCTGTTTTCTGGAGAGCAATCAGTGCAGATTTTTATCTTTTGATTGCTTCAAATACTTTTCTGTCTCTCTCTTTGGGCAAAAAAGGTGATCTACTATTTAGTCAAACCTGTTTTATAAAAGTTTTCTCTTTAATATCATCCTGCTATTCCTGAAACACTTTGGCTTCTCTTAAAGCAATTATCCTCCACATTGGATTTTCCATCTCTCAGATACTGTGTTTGGAAGCTACTACAGACCTTGCTTCATACTTGTTTAAATTACATGTGTCCAAACTTGCTTACTTCTTTTGTCCTTGAATATCATCTTTATTGGCTCTTTGAACTCTCTCCAGTGAGTTTAATTGCTGATACTGAAGCAGAGCACAAGCCAAAAACTCACTCTGTAAAACTTGACAAACAAGTTAAGCAGATTTTTACTTTTGATGGTTACTTCTGACATGGTAATTTGGTAGTGCAGTCACTATGTGTTTGTCTACCCTCTCTTCCAAGCCAGCCAGCCTGAATATTCTGAACTGCCCAAGGACTCATTTAATTGTACAAATGTTTATGCAAATGTGTTCTGTACAAGTTAACATATTACATAAACTGAGTTTTATTCTCAAGCTTCGCATCTCATTTTATCAGTCTGCCATTAAAAATAGCCAGTTGCAAATTAGCAGTGCTAGATGACTCTCTTCAATCAATTTCCTCAGCAATTGTGAGGTTCAGAATTACTTTCAGAAGCATTTAATAATGCCAGTGTTACATTTATATGGCATCTCAGGACAAAGGAGTTAATCATGACACAGAATCTAAACTGCAGATTGACAGAAATAAATCAGATAAGGGAGAAGAATTCCCACCAATATTATTTCACAAATGGTGGCATCTAATTGCCTTCCGTGTGTTCACCAGGACTGCTCTGAATCTTGTTTCTGAATGATTGATTGCTCAGCTCAGCTCTTAAACTGGATTTGCAGTTTATCGAAGGCTGTTGTGAAGTGAGTAAGCCTTGAAAATGAGCTGAGCAGCACCATCCATTACTGCTGGCTGCCGTGCTAGTTAATGCTGCACATCTAGCCCTCTGACATTATCACAGACATTATAATCTTCTATTACTGCAGGGGAATGGCCTGCTATCAGTAATGTGTTCAGTCCTTGAAAGATTCAATATCAAAAGCCATTTACTTCTGTAGGATTGCAAGTTTGTTCTATGGATTCCTGTTGCCTTATAAAGGCATGTATGGCTTGTCTGGCTGCTCTGTTCAGCTGCAGCATCTTGAGTAGCTACTACTATATATACATGTAGCATTTAGATTTGACATTGTAAGTGCTGCTGGTACCGTACCTCATACAGAATGACTTACTGCATCATTTGCTGTTTCTCTGTGCCTCTACAACAGTGATAAACCTGTCCCACCATTATCCAGAGGTCTCCAAGGGCAGGTGGCAAGCTCCAGAGGGCAAAGCACAACCTTGGTCTTCAGCTGGACATGCCTGAAAAGGAGTACTGGGTAGTACAGTGGAACCAGACAAACCAGAGTGATGGAGAGGTTTGAAAAGCTGAAGGTTTGGTTCAGGGTGCACCACTATTCAAACACTAGATACAGGAAAAAAAAAAAAATCTAATTTTTCACAATTTTCAAGGTGACTGAGAAATTAACTCTGCAGTATGGTGTTTTGCTTTTCAGTGTGGGATTAGCTGGATGAAAAGTAATGCTGTGTTTCAAATGGCTTGTTCTAGTTATTTCCCAAATATAAACATTTTATGTGAGTGAAATACCAACTGAACACGGCCCTGATCACAGATTTGAGCTGACATACACAGTGTGTTTCAGTTCAGCAGATAGGACTAATAAAGTATACTTGTCACTATGTCTTATTTTTATTTAGATAGAAAAATATAAAGCATTTAATATATGTGTATAATATAAAAATATATTTATGAAGAGGCAGTGTTGGTTTAGAGCAGAAGTCAAACGTTGTCCAATCTCTCATGAATTTGCTCTGTCCAACATTTATCTGTGTTATTACAGCTCTTCCTAGTGCTTGCTATAGGCTATTCTGACATCTACTATGGGTAAAAGAATTATTCAATGTCATTTTAGGTCACTTTCACAGAAGAGCAGCACAATCCTGTAGCGTGGACTATATGCACTGGCAGCTTGCCCAGCAACAAAACCAAAATATTAATTGGTAAGCAGAAAAGCAGGGGGGGAATACTGTGGGCACTCATTCATTCTGCAGGTCAAATCGGAGGTTTGGATTTCAAGAAGCATTTTTTTTTCTTGAATATCTCAGGATTCTGCTTGCATTAGTTTGATGCCTCCTTGTTAAATTATTTTCTGCATGATTCTACGTTAAAATTTAAACGACTTTTCTTCCCATAGTCTTTGCTTATGGGCATAATTTGAAGAAGCTGATTAATTCCACCATCTTTTCTACGTAAACCAATAATGGACAGTAGGAAGATTAATGTTTGTAAAATAAAAGATGATAAAGCAATAATACATCTTTTGTGGGACTCATGTCTTCTTCATTTACCAGTACAAAAGTGATCAAGTTAAATCTGGTGCATAATAAAGATCACCTGTTGATCATGGGGCATAGTGATCCCAGCAATGGTGGGAGAGGTAGGTACAGTCTTTCTGCTGATGTTGGGTGTCCCCAGTTTTGTGGCAGAGCTCTTGGCATTCCTTCCTTGGTCTTACATTCAGGACATGATCTTGAAGAATTTACACAGGACTTTTAGAAGTTCTGTAAAGTAACTTTCATTTTTATCACTCACACCACATAAAATTAAATTAAAAGAAAAAAGAAAAACCTCTCTGAAGTAATGTTTTGAGGAACGTGTCCCTTTCCTATTCCTTTATCATAATTGACAGACCGTAGAAACTCATCTCCCAAATGTTTCATGAAAAATGTTTTGCCAGGATGGCTGAGCAGGCTACACTGAAACCAAGTCCCAGCTGACATGTGAGTAATCTCCACCCTGAACAATTTGGAGCTGTAGTGAAAGTGTTGTCTGATAACAGATGGGTGAGTCCATGCCACGGCAGCTGAGGGACTTGGAAGAAATGCCATGTGGCTGGATTTTATTTATTTTTTTTTTCCCAAAGCCTCTGTACTGCTTCCTTGCCACAGAAACCTATTCCCCCAGCTTTCAAAGTGAAAAGGAAATTTTATTGTCTCCTTAATCTCAAAGTCCTTTTCTACTAGTAGCACCTGGAGAGTAAGGGGACAAGTTCTGTGCTGAGACACAGCAAAGCAGTTTTTCCTTCACTCAAGAGGTTTTATTTGCAAAGTAAAACATCCATCATAAAGGTCACTTTTACTCCAGTGATCCTGGCTCCCTCCTCCTAAACAGGTAACAATGTCAGCTCAACCCAGCTGCTCAGAGCAATTCAGATCCTCCTTGCAAGGTCCTACACTCGAATCACTCTTTCAGGGGTCACAGAGAAGATTGTTCTTTGGCCATAGATTTCCATATGAAAAAAAAATACAGACTCTCTGGACTATGAGGCTTGATTTTTATCCTTCAGATTCCCCTCTGCAGCATCCCCATAGGCTCTCTTTAGGGGTTATCCTGACAAACGCTTAAAAGAGATGACAAAAAAGCCAAACATAAAAGACATAAGAAGTAAAAACAAAGATACTCATGAGAGAATTGTCTCTGGAGTGAGAATCAGAGATTCTCACTAGCCTTCCTAAAATGAACAGCAAAGAGAGGTGGTTTTGTGCTGAATTAAAACACCAGAAAAAGCCTTAGAAAGTTGAGTTTCAGAATTTTAACTCTTCTTGAGCTGATATGTGCCACTGGGATTAAACCACCATGGCAATCTATGAGCTCAAAGGTGAGCTCCTCAGCCTGCTGTGGGGGACTGGGGAGTGATGGGTTTCTGGCACAAGAAGAAGTTCACTAAGACCAAAGTTGGCTAATTCAGGCTAATTCTGTGAGTATGGCCTGAATTGTTTCTCGTACATGAGAAAGTCTGAGATTGCTGTGAAGGTGCTCCAGATTTGGCATGAGTAAAATCTGTGTTGAGTTTCTTTAGCTTTTTAGCTCTTTTTGGAGGAGGGTGGTAAGGGTTACAGTGATGGTTTTTCCCTAGTCCTGTGGTCGTTGTCCATTCATAGTCTTCAAGGATCTGCTCCATGAGACTGGCAGGGAGTGCTGCACTCAGATGGTGTGTATGGATGTGGGTGGGTGGGTGGTTGGGGCAATGCCAGGGTGGTCTGGAAACCATCACATTTTAAGTGCTGCCTCTGAGTCTGGGTTTCCCAAGCCTGGGTATCTGTTTCTTTTGAAAGACTTCTCAGAACTGACCAAAAGAGTCACATCTTCCTCCTTGGATAGTTTTTTTGTTAGGCTGTTTTTCATGTAGCACATACTGATTTTCTTTAGGATTTAAATAGATCTGTTAACAACAGGGGGATTGTTTCTCTGCTCAGACACGACTGCACTGAAGTGCATTGCTGGATGGAGACAGCTGTGAACTGTAGATGGCCACTTATATACTGCAGATATTTTCCTGTATGTGAGAACAAAGTTCATTGCAAACCAAGTGCAGCCTGACAGCAGATGTAAGATTAACTGTTGCAAGTTTCTATTGGATTTTGCAACAAGAATACATTGGTTCAAATGAATTCTCTAACATCAGTTAAATCATGTTAATGCTGTTTTAAGCAAGAGCTCTTAAGCTTTTTGGAAATGGAATTTGGTTTTGTTTTTGCAGTTTTATAATTGAACATTGTTTTTCACATTCATATTTTTCTGTTCTGTAACAAAAATACTGTTGAAATAATTAGTCATGTCCATCGTCCGAAACCTTGGTGGATCTCTGGTGCCACTAGAAGCTCTCCTTTAAAAAGGCTGAAATATCATTACATAATTCTTTTTCATTGATTCACAAAATCAGCAGTGCCTTTGTTTCATTCTTACTGTGCTGTGGGGTTGTAAGCAGCAGCTCCTCACACTTTCAACCTGAAAAAGCACTATAACATTTTCGTGTGAAGCATTAGGCAATTGTAACCTTAATTATTGGGAATCTCAAGCTTCATAGCTTTAATCTTGAAATATAAATGAAATAGAAGCATTAATATTTATTTATTGGTATTATTTATAAAGTGCAACACAGATTTATGTGTCCAGGGATTTCTTTCTGGTTTTAATATATACTTTTAAAGGAGGACAAAATTAATAATTAAAAAATTCCTTACACATCTAAATTACACTAGATAATACAAAGATGCACATTATAGTAGCTCATAAGAGAATACAGTTTGAGAAAATTGTCAACATAAATTTGTCTGAAAAGGTCAAAGTAATGCTGCTGACAGTAGAATAAGGAAGAGAAAAGATTTTACTGCTTCCAGGCATCTTCATGTTAAGTCAAGTAAAGAATAGAAGGCACAGCTCAAGATACATATGGAAGAAATTTCACTCAAAGGAAAAACATATAAAATGTTTTTGTGTTGTTAATACCCTTCTAACACTCTGCATAAATGAAGTGCTATAGCACAGGTAGGTTGTTTTTCATATGAGCTGAGACTGAATTAGGCAGTAGATTTAATTATATCTGGATCAGCTAAATGCATCCTCTGCAACACGAAGACACAATCAGAGTAAGGCTTTAAGTCCTGACAGTCAATCTTATGATTTAAATTCACTTTCATATTTACATTCAATTTTATTCACTGTGGACAAATCTTAATACTATGAACACAAATTGAAAGCAGAGGGTTTATTTTCCCAGGAAGAACAGACTTTGGAAACTGTCCTTGTGCTTTTTGATGTTGTGCAAATACAGATCAGATCTAATCTTTCCTTGCCTCTTGTGATTTGTATATGAACAGTTTTTATAAAACTATATAAAGATTTAAATCCAGACATATGAATCTATAAAAGAATTTTCATGACAGATATGAATATGCACTCGTTCCTAATTTCTGGACAGCTTGCTCTGTTTATATGTATTACACTGTACATGCCTCACAGCTTAAATGTTTTTTCTTCTAGAAATGTAAGTTGATATTTTTAGGCAGACTCTGCAGAGCACTAATTGTGTTCTCATTGACGTTAATAGCAGTGGTTAGCTCAGGATGGAGCTCTGCTGCTGGTATGTTTTAAGAGCAGGATCAGGATTTCATTTCTTAGATCTTTACAAAGGATGTTATGTTAGATTTTACTCAGTCTATTCACCTACAAATACCCTCCATACACAGTCCTTTTGTTTTTCTTTAAGCAAATTACCTGTCATGCTAGGTTGCAGATGGATGGGAGAAGAGTAATTCTGTCTTGCAGTCAGATTTCTTGCTTCAGTGTACCTGTGGCTCTAGGACCCTCCAATGTGCCTTTCCTCAAGACAGCTTATAGAATTATTTTGAGAGAGAATGAGCTTTTATGGACAGTGTCATCAGTAAGGAGGAAGAGTCAGGTGCTGGGGAGTCACTGGTGGCAGAGCAGAGCAAACCAAGGAGAGGAGGGAGCAACTCTGGCCCGAATAGAAGGGGGTGATGGAAGGAGAAGGCAGCCCAGATGTTAGGAGCAGAGGGGGAGAAGTTCACTCAAAGGAAATACCCCCAGAACAATAGAAAGAACAATGGAAAGAAATAAGGCCTTCCTCTTGTGTCTCTGATGATTCATTCTGGTTTGGTCAGTGATGTTTAAGAAAAGTGTGGGATAATACTGTTTAATATGACATAAGAAGACAAGAGGTGACAAATATTACTTTTCTGTTGTGGAACATCTGTGTCTTCAGTGTTGTTAGATAGTTTTTTTGTTTGTTTGTTTTCTAAGATTCAGATTTGTTAATAAAATCTGTGAAGAAATTAATTGGCATTTTAACTTCATTATTCAGTCTTGTTCAGGTAACAGTGAGCTAAGGACAAACTGTGAGGAGAAAAATGTGATCATTTTAATAATTTTGTTACTGGTCCAAAATAGTTTTAGGCCTCTAATAATATTCCCAATGTCTAGTTTATTTACATGTACCATTTGACACCTGTTTATCTGACACATTAAGGATTACCACCCAGATGCCTCTAAACAAACCCAAATCATCTGTCCTCTTCTGCTAGGAAGATGTAGTAGTTGGGGCAACTCCAAAGGCTTTGGGGATGCTCTACAACATGCTTCAGTGAACTTCTGTCAAATGCTTTTAAGAATGTGTCTGTAACTACCAGCAGCTGCCTGGTTTAAATTCAGTTGGCAAACAATACAGACTTAGGGTTTGGGTTTTTCTTAAAGTGAGGGAAATCTTAGGAAAATATTGTCTAGGTCCCCCTTGGCAGTAATGATAAAAGGTAATGGCTACAAACATGAAATTTCACTCGGGGATGAGATGTCTTTTTAACATACCACTGTCCCCTTCTGATCATTTCCATGCTGTATAAACTCTTTGTTTCTGGCTTTGCTCCTTCTGATGCAAAAGGCAGCACCAGGAACTACTTAAGAACAGTCAAATATAACTTCCTTTTCTTTTTACCATAGTGCTTTTACTTTAAAATGAGGAATTTCTTCAAATCCTCACTAGGTTTTTCATACTACCTTAGAGATGCTTGCCCAATAACACTTGCAGGTTGCTAATCTAAGCAAGATTTTTCCTCCCACTCAAACACGCTGACGAATTTTTGTGTCCCCTCTGTGTCTGTCTGAATAGGTGTTTGGAGTATTTGTGTCAAAACTGCTGTCATCTGCTTGTTCCATTTCTGTTACCATTTCAGTCGCACTGAATTAACAATTTTATTTGCTTAATTTTAGACTAAGAGTTCTGTTTCCTTTTCTAAAATTGCTTCTAGTGCCCAGTCTTTATTTTATTCCCATGATCATCTGTCCCACATAACCTCAGATGATATATAAGAAAGCAGAACATTTTTTTTGCTTTTTAAAAGTGGAGTGCAATGTGAATTTGAATACCTTCAAATAAGACTGAACCTGTAAAAACGCTGTTTGTGTGTTTGTTTTTTTTTTCCTCTAAGGGTGTTTGCAGTGGCATAGAACTTTCACATTAGAGGAAATTAATTAAAAGTCTATAGAAAACTGATTGCAAGAATGTCTTCTTTTGTTAACAGCATAAGTTGTTAAAATTTTACCTTTATAACTACTTGATAGAATGTATAAATAAGGAATTTTGCCCCTTCCCCCAGTATGTGTAGCCACTGGGATGACTGGTCTTGGTTCCCAAGAAAGAAGCTTATTCTGCTCCCCTTCTGGCATATTTTTCAGCAGAAGCAGCCTTTCCTGAGGCATGAGCTGTAGGCTGTAAGGATATGTTTCTTCAGATTTCTCCCACCATAGAGATTGCTTTTCTTATTCTTACAGTATATTAGATATTTTTTCACTTTCAAAACCTATTCATATTTCATTATTTTTGTCTGTGTTTCCTCCTGGTTCGTATACACTTTATGCATATTTCAGGGTGTTTTTCATATGATATGTGAAAATACCTCTCTTTATTTCCTACACCTAGCTTTTCAGCATGGCATATTGATTATTGTTTGGATGCTGAAGTTGCTGTTGACTTACGTACAGGTAAGCTGAAGGTAATTTTATGAGTAGGATTTATGTTTATCTGTTGGATTACAGTAATTAATTGTTAAGAGCTTGGACAGATTTTTCTTTTACTGGGGGTAATTAAATGCAATTCTGTGCCTAATATTGTATGCAAACTACAAGTTGTAGGCTATGTTCTAGTAATTGACTGACACCTACTGCGTGTAGTAGTAGTAGACAGCGACTCTGTCTGGAAGAGCACAATTTTCCTTTCAATCTCAAATATGTCTCAAAACTGTAGCAGTCTTAATGAAAACACGCTTTTTGAAACTTAAAATTCTGCAATAAAATAGTGGTCTCAAAAAATGAAACCATGAGAAAACTGTAGGATCTGCTCTTCAATATTTCAATATCCCCTACCACTGACTGGTAGCAGGACTTCATTCATTTAAAATGTGTTCCCAGAGAGGAGTTAATGGTCTTGAATTTCTCTCATTTCAGCACTGCTTGGATCGATCTTCTGAAGGACAGATGGGAGAAAACCAGTGGCTGCCTGTGAGGGGACACCACTACTCTCCACCTCTCTTCATTCACAGAAAACATCATTGTACAGCAAATGATCATTTGAATGCAGATTAAACACTCTGAGTACGTCCCTATCTGTGGGTAGCAGATAGATGTGCAAGCAATAGCACAAAGCTGGGTGCAGGTTTCATTCACCCTACGCTGCAGGGCTCGTACACGCAAAATCCTCTCACCTCTTGGCAAGAAGCAGAGGGCTGAGTCTCCTGCCTGGATGGCACTGGAGGAAGACATGCTGTTTGCCCTTGACTTGAAAATCCTGCAAACTTTACATCAAGTTTTGAGACTCTCAGTGTAAAATATAGGCAGAAAATTAATCAGTTGAGGGTTTGGGGTCGGTTGGGGTTTTTTATAACCAAGAGCAAGGAGATGAGTTATCGTTTCCTCTATGAGACTATAGGAGTAACTTGTAGAGATTGTTAAGAAACTAGTAATAGCTCAAGGTCTTTTAGATAATAGAAGATTGAATGATACCCTTTTCATTTTGGATTACAGTAATTTATGTAGTGTCAGACCTGACAGCATAGGCTGTCAAACCTACTATCTCAGGTATTTATCACTTTTTATTTAAGATTTATCCTTTGAAGTTGAGTCGTAAGGTCTTTGTTCTCACCTGATTCAGATTGTATGGTAGGATTTCAGCTATTTGTCAATGTTTTTAAACTTCTGATTGAGACATTTGTATCTGTATTGTGCTTATTTTTTCATGAATTCTTTTTCCTTAGTTTGGTTAAATATGTTTACCTATCCTCATTAAATACGTGAAACTTTCTTGGTATTTCTCACCCTGATGAAAATACTAGGTGAATATTATCTTTAGAGATTCTAGGTTTTAAAAAAAAATTAACTGAGAGAAAAAAATTCTCAGTCTATTTTATTTTTCCTCTTCAATGCTAGACAGGCACAAAAAATCCTAAATATTTTACTTCATTATTCTTAATATGGGTCATATACCGACCAAATATTGTTGGGTTGGTTGGTTTTATTTTTGTGAGCTGAACTAGGTTGTTATGAATGTCTTTCTGTTCAGAAAAATAATGAGCAAAAATTCAGTGTGGTTATAGGTCTTAGGTATTTTCACATTGAGGTATGAATATTAACAATCCTAAGGATGTCCTCAGCAAAAACAGTTGTCTGATATGCAGAAACTGCAAACCACATGCATGCATCACACTGTTACTGTATGCACTCACAGCTGCTTATTCAGCCCAACATTCTCAGCATTTTGAATTTGTCATCATCAGTACTTAGGTTTTGCTTATCTTTTCACTTGATATCACAATATAAACTTCTATTTGCTGAAATAATCACTATTTAAAGAAAATAACTATCACTAAAACAATAGTAACTTTTTTTTTTATTCATGTATGAAAAAGTAAGTTCTGCAGTATTGGAAATTATACTTTGGTTTGTACTAGGAATACACCAAAATCCAATTTACTAGCAAATGTTTGATGGTTAATGTTAGTGGGCAAAAATACATGGCACTTAATTCTTTGCTGGTAGTTATCATCAGTCTCACTGGAAGTGTTTGCAGATCAATAGGGGACCAAAGCCACATGAAACTGTATCTACTTCTTTGCAGTCATCACTGAATGATGTTTTTTTAAGTATGACCAAGCTCCTTGTGAAACATCTACTATTATTTATTTTTTACTATTATTGGACAAGCAGATACATTTTGCCTTTGCTAAGAAAAATACCGCTTTTATTTTTGAAATAAAGAGAATGGCAGTTGCAGGACCATGTAGAAATTTTTTAATAACATATTTTCTGCTTAACTCAGTTTAAGGTAACTTATTTCAAATAATATTAGAGAAACCTTATTTAATAAAAAAGTATTATCGTCAGCACATAACATTTTCCATTTTCATTATGCCTCCATTTAAAAAAGTCTGGAAGATGTTTGCTCTGTGTCCAACAGCAGGATGGCAGCAAGTAAGCCCATTAGAAAACTGTCATTCAGCCTAGTACATTTAAGTAATGAAATCAGAAGGGAAGAGAAAGAGATTTTATGTGTTTATCAACCTCTGACAATTTGAAATCAATAAGAATTTGATAATGTTAAACGATACTCAAGGAGAATTTCCTAGCTGATTTTTCCCCAGCCATATTGCTTTACCTATACTTTCTTTCACTTTTCAGCTGAAAAAAAAGATAGTCAACAGAAAGTATTTTGATATAATTAACAAAAAGTAGTGTATGAAGTGGGATAAGTGTAATGGGAAAAAAAAATCTTGTTTATAGTTTACACTGTCCAAAACTAAATGTATTTTATTGGCAGTCTTGCAAAGCCAGATTCCTTTACGTTTCTCAGCGGAGCCTGCCTCATGTGAGGTATAAAATTAAGTAAGAGATTGCTTTTTAAAGTAAAAGTAGGTCAGTAGTGCTATTTAGTAAATAGATGGCATTTATCTGCTTTTGTGGTACAAAGTGCACCAACGCTTTGGGAAATTTGGATAAAACGAATGGAAGTTTTAAAACTCTATAGCTTCAGAGTTAAAATAGGTAGTAATAAATGTACTAGTAATTACATTAGTAATAATGTATAAAAAAGGCCACTTTTTTGAGAATTAAGTGTCACACTAGACAGGCTGCAGTGTTATTTATGGTTATCTAACATTTACATCAAATGGTTTAAAAAATATAATTACTTTGCATATATTCCCGATGGGGAAAGAAAAATTAATTGCACTTTAAGTATAAAAATAGACATTTTTTTAGGATTTCTAGAGCAACTATTTGTAATATTTTCAATCTGTGTGCTTTTCTGCTCCTCAGGGAAGTTGTACACAGTGACCTCAGCTAAGCACAGTAGCACTTTCAAAGGAACTTGCATAGAGAGTGAGAAGAACAGAAGGGTCTTGGGATATGAATTCCCCTGAAAAGGGAAAGATGTTTTAACATTAAATATATTTAACAAGAAGTAGTCTTGCTCCTTCTGGATGTTTATATTTAGAAATTAGTTGATATTCTCACTTTGATGTTCAACTGAGGAGCAGGACACATTTCAGAACATGAGTGTTGTTGACTCGAATGATAAAATTTGATGATCAACCTATTTCATGGCAAGGTCATATTAAAAATAAGGGAATTTGTGGAGGGTTAGAGTTCATTCCTTAATTATGTTCCTTTTTGTAGTCCCAGCCTTGGATGAAAGCAGACCTGTTAATATTTGTGGAAACATCTGGCTTGCTCAGCAACATCTATGGGAGTCGTGATGAAACTGTGAAGCCATCAGTCTTTGGTTTGGATGAAAAAAAAGGTGATGTAAGATTAAACTTCATCCTCTTGATTAACAGAATTAATTATGGAAATGAGAATGCAGTGAGCCCATTAAAGGGAACCTTTGCTCTCTGTGGAAGCAAATGCACTATATGCTCACTTTCTTTGTTGAAATAAATCTCCCCATCTGTTTTGTTGATGGGAGGACAGCTGTGAAGTTCCCCAAAGGGGGAGAGCAGTTTCAGAGAACTCAAGTCCTGGACCTGCAGGTTCGGTGCCCAGCCTCACCGGTAATTCTGAGAACTTCTGCAAATCAGCCACTGGAAAACAGATTTTGATCATACAGCTTGTAAGAGTATAAGGTCACAGACCTGCTTGAAAATTATGGTAATGGTATAGAACGTAAGTCTACTTTATAAAGACTAACTCTGTAAATCTTGATGTGTTTTTTTTTTCCCCATGTGCTCATTTGTTTGGAGTTGCTGGTTAGCATACACCTGCTGTTAGTGGAGGTAATGGAATTCATTGTTTTCTTCTTGCTGGCAAGAGTCACCAAGGGTTGTTAACACTTGAGAAGCACTGCCTAGTATTCTGTTGTTAAATGAAAGCTTCCAGAAACAAAAAAAGGAAAGAAAACACTTAGCTCTGGTACTTGCCAAGTATTTCTTAATCAGCCAAGTCAGAATTACTCAGTCATAGTGTGAAAATAGTCACATAGCCCGTTATTGTTCTTGTTCAGTGACAGTTCTGGTGCAGCCTTTTTAAAGCTTTGATCAGGTATTTCTTCCTTAACTTTAGCTGAAGCTTCCTTGGTCTAGAAAAAGATTTTTTTTTACTGTGTCCTTATGATGAAATTCTGGAATAAAAAAGTAAATACATCAGAAAATTAGTTCTATTTTGTTATGGAAAGTTTTGCTAATCTTTAAATTTTCGATTACCACACCACAGATGAGTGTGTATCCCTTATATTAGGTGTTTCACATAGTGAGGAATTTAATTTTAGTATCAGTTACTACAGAAATGCAAAATATTTTTTTATCTGAAATATTATAGCAAAATCCATGTTCTGACAGAAGATTTAGCACTTCCTGATTTTCTAATAGCAGTTTTAAAATTATTTGTGGGGTCAGTTTAGGTTTGCATTGTTTATATTCTTTGTTGTCTTTAGCATACATTTGTGGACCTGATAGTATATTTTAGGAAAGGACTATATTTCTTACCTGTGTATTTAAAACATAGGAATCATTGCACATCTCTTTTATCATGCTGGAACTTGCCACTTGTATACTTTGCAAACAGTGTTGATCTTTTTTTTAAAAAAAGTGCCTTTTTTCAATTATTCCTGATACCTAGTATCCATTTATGTAAAATATACCACAGAAACATTCAAAGACAATTGAAAAAGTCATAGTACCACAGTATTTTCTGATTACCTCATGGATCAGAACGAACAGATGAGCATTAGCTGGAGTATCTTTCTCTGACTTCCAATAAAACTATTTTGCTTTGTCTAAGTAGTTAAAAGCTTATTAGAATGGCAGATTTATTCTCTCCCCCTTTTTGATAGAAAAATAAGTCTTTCTGGCACAGTAGTCTTTTTGTGAATGTCACACTTTTATTTCTTTACTCTCAGTTGCATTTTGATTAAAATAATAAATAGGCTACAGTTCTATGCAAAGATAAAATTCTCAAATCTTGAGAATTTTTTACTATGTGTTCTAAGAAAGCAAAACAGGAACAGTTATAACATTTAGAGAAATTTGGGTAAAACTCCTTTTTTCTTAGGGTTTCACTGCAGTGACATTTGTTACTGCATGTCTTTTTCACTTTTTTTTCTTTTTTCCCTAACACATAAATTAATATTAGAAACTCTGGCCACCTTTGAAAGATTACTTTTTTCTTCTATTTTTTCCTTGCTATTTGTGAGACACATGCTAATACCATCTGTTAATGAGCATGGTGATAAATGACATCTTCTGCTCTTCCTACCATGATCTGCTTTGAAAATGCTTTCAGGAACTCATTCCTTGGTAAATATTATCAGTCTCAGACCAATTTATTATGAAATTTTGATCAAGGTATGTAAGAAGAAAGAAAAATATTCCGAATAAGCTATATCCTATTTAAAATGTGGTAGTGTATGCTCTATGTACAGCTTAAATTTAGAAGAGTTCTATACAGCAAAATTTAACTGTTTCATGTTTAACTCTGGGTGAGGTCATTTCCCCACACAGCACTTGCACTTTTTAGCAGAATATGGGCAGGATAACATTTGTGTCATCTGGTCCTTCAGAACTCATATATGATTTGTTTGATGGGTGAGTGTGTGGGTGGCACAGTGACATGTTGGCACAATTCACTTCATTTTTTTCATGTTTGCAGTTAGCACAGTACTAGCAGAATAACTTGATCCAGATTTTCACCAAGCTAGCCAAACTCACCTTGGTTACCACATGCTGATTAAACTTATTTCTGTGCAGGTGAATAGTGTGCCAAGTGAACACTACAAACAAAGTGCACATTGTTAGCTTTTTGAATCAAAGATTTATAGTCTTACCAATGTGTGAACATCAAGCTTGCTTGCCCAAAAGTTCATCCAGCCAAACCCCAAGTAGATGTTGGCTTGCATCTTTTATTTATCGTATTCATCATGAAAACAGTCCTGGCAACATGTGCTGCCATATTTCTCCCCACATAAAGGAGCCACGGGTTCGCAGGGTCCCAGGGTGGCTGAGGTTGGAAGGAATGTCTGGAGTCGTCTTGTTCTAACCCCCACTCAGTGCTCCACAATCTACCAGGTACATGTTAAGCACATGTGGATTTAAAAGTTGTGACCCACTCCATGGAACCTATAATTGCTGAAAACAATGCATAGCAAGAAACTTACTGTTACTTGAAAGGCATTTGACACATTGAGATCGACTCATGGCATTCAGCATTTTTTTTATAAGTAGTTGCTTTGAAAGAACTGTTGCAGAACAAACATGTTAAACAAGTCGGGTTCTTGCTGAGGCCACAGTTTGATGTTTCAGTCATTCATTGTCACTGCTGAGCCTTGATGTAAAAACCTTTCTTTTATTATACCTTATAAGTAAGCTACAACAACTAATTTAAGGTAGTGCAGCTATGAATTAATGCAAGTGAATTTACATCCAGTAGTCTGGGACTGTCAGAACCAGTAATTGTACTGTTTCCATTTGTACAGTCCATGAGAGTCTCTCCCAACTATTACAAAGTTGTTTTGAGAGAGATCAGATCCTCAGATGCTCTATTCTGGCATATAACCACTCAAGACAGTAAAGGTACAGTGATGTATTGGTTAAGGACATGGTCCTCTAAAGTGGTTGTTTCTATTTCACTGAAAAAAACCACCTGTATTCAATTTCTGCTTCATAATATGATTGAAAAATAAGATGCAAATAAAAAATTGACTACTTGAGTGAATAAAAGAGCCTGTTGTTGCCCAAGATTGCAGTATTTGTATTGTTCTCAGCAATATCTTCTGTAAGCCAGCAACGATGCAAATGTTTCTAAAATATCATCTTTTTTTTTTAAAAAAAAAAAAAAAAATATTCTTAGAGATTTCACCTCCTCTTTGGGGATGAAATTATTTCCTTGACAGTTGGCAAAGGCAGGAGATTCACAAGTCTCAGCAACTGTTTTCCTGGTGGAAAAATCTAAGTGAAATGATCAGAACATCTGGCAAAGCTCTTAAATAAAACAGTACTTTGAAACAGAACTGATTCAGTGTATCCTAGGACATTACATCAGTGACGTTAGAACAATTAATATTCAAGATGTGCTTAATTATAATTATACTTCACAGATGTTCTACAAGAAAAAGTGTAACATTGTGATTTCAGGTTGAGCTGTCATGCAGACAGACTAATGCAGTGGCACTTTACTTTCTTCCTATTAAAAAATATTAACATTGACTGTTAAACCAAAGTTATGCACGAGAATTTCAGCAATGGCAAGAGCCCAGCACTTGAGATGATGCAGACAATAAATACAGTGTTGCATCAGCTGCTCTATCAGTTGTATGAAACTGAAAAATTTTGCACATGGTGGCACATTTCTGGCAAGTCTTTTGTTCCTTAGGCTTGTCTAATGTAAGCAGGATGATAACCAAACCATGGAACTCTGTGGGTGAGGCAGATATTCTGCTCCCTTTAGCACAAGGTTGTGCATTGCTTTTTGCAATCTGCTGTACCTTTATTCACTTGCTACCAACTAAAATTGGGTCGGTCTGCAGTGTGCTGCTGCTTCAGTGGGTGAAGGACTCCCCAGTAATGCAGGCAAGGAAAAAAAATAGGATATTAGCATGCTATTAAAAATTAAGAGTATTTAATGGTGCCTAGGGGGTAAATCAAGGTTGAAAAGAAAACTGAGGGGACATTGCCCAGCCTTCAGTACTTAAATTAGCAATTTTAGCAGTGCTTTTAACTGTGAAAAGAATTGGTATGTATTAAGCAGCTATGAGCTAGATGTAATTTAGGTGAGAATGTGGGATGTATGTCATTTCATACAGCTATGAGAAGTCATTCCAATTTACTGTTGAAAACAAGCAGTTGCCAGATCAAAACATGGGTGGGTACCTCTATTATTGAAGGCAAAGTTAAGACTCTTCAAGGCATGAGGTGTTAAAGGGTTCACCAGCAAACACAGCAGCAGGAAAAAAGCCCAGTGCAGATGTTAGGCAGGAGACTTGTTGAACAGACCTTTTTTTTTCTCAAGATAAAGATTTTTTTTTGTTTTGATATCTCCTGTTCTCAAGAAGTCATATTTTATAAGATAACAAATTCTTCATTAACAGAATATTGAGTAATGTCCATTATAAGTTCCTCCTTCTAAGAAAAAAGAAAAAGTCAGAGTCAGTATTTTTTTTTTTTTTACCTCCTGAGGTCATAAGTACAACTAGCACTCAAGATGAAAAAACAGCTCCATGATTTCATGAAGTCACTTGGGAATACTGTAAGTGAGTTGCAATGCAATCTTAACTCATCTGAAAAAAAACCAAGTGCTTTTACAGGAGATCTGCATTTGAGATTTGATTAAGAAAAAAAATTACTGTGGTTCCATCAAGCCAACATCTTGCAGTGAGGAGCTGCAGTTAATACAATGCTAGCCCCATTCCACATCTGTTTAGCCACCTCTTAATTGTGATCAAACTGTTAAAATAATTCATGGTTCATGGGGAAAAAATGATGGGCATAGCCATTTAAAATGAAATCATGAGATATATTTCCGAGTTCCAAAAAAAAGGGGAATAAGATATTGTAAACTCCTGCTTCCAGACAACTTGAAAATATATCCAATACTGCTAATTAAAATTACTTACCTGAGCATCTGAATTTAATTAACTGAATGAGGTTGTGATGGATGTTTGTTATTTTGCCCCATAGTTCATATCTAATGAAACTTCACATTTGTTTTTTCAACTTGGGAGAAAAATAAGTATTCAATATGTTTATTTAATTAGATATCTCTAAAAACATTTTAAATAAAGAGGATGGGTTTTTAATAAAACTAGTCTTTGCTGCATACATTATCTTAAATAAATCCTTTAGGTTTAAAAACCCAAAGCATTAGGAAGGTGGTGTTTTTGCAGATCCATATGTTCCTTGTTTCCAATCCAAAAATGTCTCAAAAGTGTGCAGGGTAACATACCTGCTTGCAATACTGTTTACTCTAAGTGGTAACTATTTTCATAGTTGGTGATTTGTGCTGTGTTTGGCTTTGTTTTCAGTTAAAGTAAAATCTACAGCTGTACCCAAACAGTGATTTCTTACTAAATTCTTTCTTTCTTCAATTTTTTTTTACCTAAGCAAAAACCTTAAGAATTCTTCAACAGCTTCATCTAATGCATCCATAGTTGAACTGGGGGAAGAGGAGGAGAGAATGAAGAAACCATTTCTTCCTTTTAACTTTTATGTCTTTTGCCAAGCAGTTATTAGACTATTTTTATGGAGGAAATGTTGTATTCTGTTGTTAAGTTTTGTTGACTGCAGTTTATAGAAAGGCACTAAAAGCATCAGGAGCTTGCACATTCCCCTCTTCTTGTGCAGACAGCTTTTTGGTACTTCTCTTTGAATGAAACAGCATGAATTAGGATTTTGTGTGTTTTGGTATGTTTTTCATATGTTTCCATCTTCTTTCTCTCATGATTTTGAAGGTCAAAGCTAGTAATTTTCAAAATTGCTAGGTTTTGAGGAGGTGAACTGCTGCTGGGATTGCAGTTTTCCATAAGCTGTTGCATGGTTTTCAGTCTCATCAAGCAGATCTCTTCAGGTTACTGCTAAGAGCATCTTGAGATTCAGTTTTATATGGGCATCCTGAAAAAGCCCTTCTGAGGGGCAGGTGTAGAAGGCTGTGTCGGAGCTCCTATTTCATGTATTGCTGCCATCAGGTTGTGACAGGTAAGACAATACTGTCTTAGACAGTAAGCTCAGCCTAAGCCTGTGTTTGAGCACTTGGCAGGTGATTTTAGACTGAAGTATCTTAAATTTGATCCAAGAGCTTATGGCCTGCACTTAAGTGATGACAGGAATCAAGGTTAGGGAGTTTTTCTGTGTACCTGAACCCTTCATCTGTAGTTGAAATCAGGGCAGAAACTTCCAAGACTTAATGGATTTTTGTGTATACTTTTTAATATTTATTTAAATAGTATTTCAGGAAAAACTTATTTTCAAAACAAGGAAATAAAACCCCAGGCATGCCAAAATTCACATATGGATTCCTTGTCAGCCATGTATGCTTGTTGACTGCTTGTAAAATACAGTAGAGAAAGGATACTACTAATTCTGAAGTTTTCCCTGAACGTAAAAGTGATATTGTTGAAGTTTAAAATCAAAGAGGAAATAATGGTCTGAATTGTGTTCTGTTGTGAGGTAATTGCAACTAGAGACTTTTTTAGCTCAAGGTTTCTATTATGCTTATTAGAAGTCATTTTACTACTTTGCAGGGTTGTAGCCTGTATCTTTGAGATTCTGTTGCGTAGAGTTCTACACCTCCCCTTATTGGGCTCTATGACAGGGACAATAATTAGCACTAGACTCCAAGGCAATTTATCTTCATAAAATTAATAATAATGAAGATAATTTCATTTTTGAAAGCAGCTCTGTGAAAAGGCATCTCAGATCACTGCGTGGAGATCTTGATTATACAGTGAAAAGGAGCTATTCACAGGAGGGAATATTAGCATAGCCACATTCCACTAAAAACACTCTTACTCTTGCCAAGTTTCTGTGCATAAAATCATATGCATGCTGTGTTGATGTTATTAGCTTCCATCGTTCAAGCTGCTGCAGTCCCCTCTGTATAAATCTGTACTGAAGAATCTTTATATGCCAGGGAATATGATCCCTAAACGCTTTAAAGTGTGATGCATTTAAAAGAATGCAAAACAAAGTGTGTCAAAATCCAGAAAAGAAGACTGGGTGAATGACTATTTGAATTATTTCTGTTTCCTATCTGTGAAAATTGAATTGACTGTCAGTAGAAAGAAACACTTAACTGGTTTTATTATATTAACTCTTATTTCAGTTGCTTGTCTTTAAATTCTGTGGTTCCATAATAAAAATCTTGAAGTGAGTTAGAGAAAGCAGCTTGAGACATTATGGAATCAACGTATAAATTTAAACCCTATTTGAAAAATGCTGCTCTTGTTTTCTTTCAAAGCAAAGTAGTATGTGGCTCATAATGCCATTGCAACATGTAAGGATAAATCACTGTGCTAAATTGGTGACTGACAGACCTTCTAGTTCATGAATTGGTGGTGCCTGAAGGTCTTCCTGAACAGAAAATATTGGTTCAGACATATTTTGTGAGTCTACTTTAGAAGCCTGATCTCTGAAACAGTTGTCTCATAGGGGAAGTAAGGAAGCAGCTTTAGGTTTCTCCATTTATTATTCCTGTGCAGCCAAACAGTATCCACACCCTCACAGGTCTCATGCCACTCGTATGGTAAAAGATCAAATCTCTGATTATTTGAAGTGGAAAAGAGGGAACTAGATAGGGAAAAACAACTACTTATTGAAAACAAAGCTGTTGGGTCTGAGGTTGGATTTTCTGGATAGGGAGTTGCATTCTGGCATCTGCTAAGCCTCTTCTCAAACTTGGTTGCTTTTGGCCTTGCTGTCTCATTTCTGAGGCACTGGGCTGAGCCAGGGCTTCACTGCACTGTGTCACCTCCAACTACATCACTTTCCTTTGTCCTTCTGGTACATGTTCCTGAATTTGGAAATCCACAACTGAGGTAATTAGTGGAGATGCTGTGGGTCGAGGGACAGAAAGTCAAGATTAAATTACTGGGAATTTTTTAGCATAATGGAAGCTATTCACACAGAACACAGCCAAAGGAAACCAAGATTGCAAAACGAAACCCCAAGCTCAGAATTGTTAAAACTGAGGAAGTCTTTTTATCCCTTTTAAACAAATTGTGATATACTCTTCAACCTGAGACTTACCATCTTGAACCCTTCCTGGGAAAGATGTCTGAGAGTGAACCAACCTGATGAATATGGGAGTGGTTTTATGCATAAGAAATTATTTTAATTGTCACAAAGGCTGTAGAATTGTCAGTGCATGATGGAGTGGAAAATACCGAGTGAGTGGGAGAGGTTAGAACAATTTCAGTGCACAGGCTCTTGGTTGAGGATTTTAAGATTGAATTTTATCCAGTTTGGGAATAAAGTTTTAAAACACTGAAAAAATATTAATGCTGTTTGGTGGTTTTTTTTTTTTGTTTGTTTGGGTTTATTTGTTTGGGGTTTTTTTGTCTTACAATTTGGGAATTTTACACCGACTTCCAGTTTGAAGTAAATTAAATCAGTGATTTTAATGTTCACTGTGCTATAATTTTAAATGCTTTGGTAAATGAATCCTTAAATATTTTGGATTGAACGTCATAATTCTCCCTCTGACTTCTCCATCTAGAAAATAAATAGAACACTTTCGCCTCATCAGTTGCTGTTTGTTGAGTGTTTGGCTGCTATAGTCAGAGGATTTAAAGAGCTGACCAAGAAATAAATTATTTTGTATTCCCCAAATGAATTGAACAGAGGGCAGTGAATACACATGGCTGTAAATATCATCAGTGGTATATACACATTGTTGAAAACGATAGTTCAGGATGAAAGATAAAGATAGTTCTAAGTGTTTATTCAAAAACTGTTGTTGATCCTGAGCTTTTAATGAATAAAGGTACCAGTCCTGGCACAGTGTATTTTCAACATTTAGAGTATTTTTCATACAGCCTTCTTCACTCTTTTAATAATTTTTTGCATTCATAATCCTTACAAAGATTAATGTAAGACAGGAAAACAGAGTCATCACTAAAATCACTAAAAATTTTCAAGCTTTTGAAATAGTTATGGTAAGGTAAAATAAGCTTGCTTGTTATTAATTGTTTAAACTCAGTAATTTCCTTTAAACTTACAGCAAATGTTTGCTTATGGCTTATTTTGAAAACTAAGAATTTTAAGAAATATTTGTACTGGGGTTTTTTGGACAATAAAACATACTGAATGTTGTATAGTCTTTTTCAGGAATCTGTGTATTTGAGAAATAGCAGACTATAAATGCATTCTGATTTTTATCCCTCAGATAAGAAGAGAATTTTCACCAGGTTGTTCATGTTATGCTGAACCTGAATGAACCCAGTAATGAGAATTAAGCTAGCCTTCAAGATGTTAGGCAAGTGAGTCAAACAGAGCAAGCAGAATAAAATGGCTTTTCTTTTTGTGAAAAAAATTACTGAAGCACTGCTGTAATGTTGTTTCTCTCCTGTTGAATACAGATCAAACCCAAGTTCTTCCTGTTGCTTTGTTTAATATGGTTGCTCAGAATAATTACAGAATTATACAAGCAAAACCACAGTAGAGAATCAAGAGTGATTCTCTGTACATCAGCTCCCTCCAGCATTGCAGTGTCACGGAGCATTTGCTATTAGAAGAGGAAAGAAAATGTGGAGTATTAGTGCTCTAACTCGTCTTTTTTTCCTCTGCAGAATTGCCAGATGTCATTGGATCATTGTCTAGCGTTTTAGGAGTGATATGAGGAAGCCTAGAGCAACTCCACAATATCACAGATGTAGGTGGGATATGCTACCCTGGCATTGATGAAGCTCAGTTGTGGAAAGGTTGAGGCTGCAGGCAAAGAAACCCCAAAAGAATCCATCTAGACATGTTTGCAGAAGGCAGTTTTGTTCCCATTGCTCCCATTTTATTCATGCATCCAGAAAAGTTAATGGTCAGGATATGTAGCTGAACATTTGACATGTTTCACATGTTTATTATAAATTTAATGTGACTAAACTTTCTTATATTCTTCTTGAGAGTGCCTTCAGTATGTGATTCGTTTTGATTACTCGGTACAAGAGTTTCCTGCAGTATAACCCCCATTCTTCATTGTCCCAGATTCTCATTTATACAGATTTCTTGTATCATGAATTTTGTACAGATCCCTGACAAGGTCCCCTATGTCACTAAGCTTGTTAAGGTCTGTGCTGCTCCATGTGGTACATCTAAAATCAATTTCAGTCACATTTGACCATTGTGCAGATGGAGCATTATTCATACATTAGACTTTCTAAGTGGGGTAGAGCAGAACCTTACATTTATTCCTTACAATTGTATCT
The DNA here is from genome assembly GCF_000691845.1 of Merops nubicus. Classification (NCBI taxonomy): domain Eukaryota; kingdom Metazoa; phylum Chordata; class Aves; order Coraciiformes; family Meropidae; genus Merops; species Merops nubicus. The sequence goes on from NW_008584809.1 coordinate 241,512, forward strand.
GCATTTTTGTATTATATATGGTTCAGTAACCTTTTGTAGAAGACCAGAAGATGCCTCTGGAGGCACCACAATGTGCATCAGAACTGATTTATACTGTAACATCTGTCAGCTTTTCCCTAGGACCTAGTAGTGCCAGGATACACATGTCATCTTTTCTAATGACTTATCAAAAGATGGAGGCTGACTGTGGGAAGAGGTGCACGACAGGAATGAGTCTGATACTGCTGTGTGCCTATTTTGGCTTGAGGATTGGTAACCTGCAGTTTAGTGTGCAGTTTGCCCATAGGGTTAAATTTTTCTTAATGGATTTCTGAAAATAAGGCATAGAAATGCTGCTGTAAGATGTATAGAACGTAAGAATAATGTTGTAAGATGTAAGAAGTATACATGGAATGAAGTTTGAAAATATTCAGAACTTCAGTTCCCTGTCCTATGAATTCTGTTGAAATTTCAGAAAAAAATGCTCAAACCAGTATCCATTTCTCCTCTTCCCTAGCAAAGAGAAGAGCAGGCATAGGAGGGCTCAGAATAGCCAGTGTATTTTATAGCACTGATTAGCACATGGACTTGAAAACAGATCTCTTGTATCTCATGAACTTTTTGCCTACTTGGATATTGTGTGTCTCTGTCATTTTGTGTAAGTGTTATTTAGTATGCCAGGTGAGTGACAGACAGATGCTCAGAGGAGTTACCTGGACTATAAAAGATGTAGAGCCTCCAATTCCTCCGTTCATTTTGTTTTCATACCCTTAATTTCACTAGAATTTCCATCCTAACCTCAGAATCCATCCTTAGCAAACTCCAAATAATAAAGCATCATTTACCATAAAATATTCACATTTTACCTGTTAAGTTTAATCAAAGACAGGAAACTGAAAAATGGCTTAGAGCTACAGAGGTTCCTTTACAAAGGAACTGTCTCTTCACTATATTCAAAACATAAACACTAATTTCCTCCTGAAAAGTGCAAAGTGTATTTGTATCAAAATGATTACTCTTATGTTCGCATTGTTACATATCTTTTATAGGAAAAAAAAATCTTGAATACCATATGTGGAGTTCATTGGCACAGACATCTCAGATCCTTGAACTGCTTCAGTCAGTTCTGTTGTCTATGAGCATCATGTAAATCTGAGCATTTTGTCATGGGAGATCTGATTCTTTTTTGTGCTTGGAAAAATCACTATCAACATTGTAGCCATTATTAATTGTGTAAATGAGCAGGAATTTTCTTTTTTCTTACAAGAGAGGCTGAAATTATAATTCAACATACACTAGATAAATGTTATTTTAGTCTGTCTCGAAATATCTTTAAGTCTATTTGTAAGGAAAGTAGCAACTTTTATAAAAGAATTTTATTACTATTTATTATAATATTATAATATAGTAATATTTATTACTATTTCTATTTGGCATTTAAATTATTTTGGTTAATATTAGTTAGACCAAATAATCAATTTCTAAGATTACCCATGGTGCATGTATACATGTAAAAGCAGAAAGTAAAATTCAAGTATAACCTAGGCTGAGTATATCTTCAGTTGTCTTCAGGGATTTTAATTCTGCCCCATGTTTTGTGTCTTTGTGTGCTTTACTGCTTTTATATTGATTCAGTTTAACACATTGGCTTATGTGTTAGAGTGATTTAGGATGTTATATATTTTTTTATTTTCCTATTTAGAGCTCTCTTGTAAGTGAAAATACACTGTGTAATTTGTAGGACATATATTTATGATTTAACTGCACAGAGCTGTATTTTAAAGATGGAGCATATAATATAGTTAGGTGTTTATAACAGAATGCAAGGTGAAACTGCTGTTCCACCTGAGTTATACTGGCTGTTCTGCTCATCTTATTGTCTCCTGGCACTTGACCATATTCTAAATAATCTACCATTCATCGGTTCATGGGAAGAAATTTGATACATAGAGCTAAAGAGCTTAATTAGTGGAGTTATCTGGAATGTGAGGCCTGGCTTCAGTCTCTTGCAAAGAGCAAATCTAAAAGAAGCTTTCCCTTGCAATAGAGAGCATCCTATTGACCTGAAAAAAGGCAAGGTGAGTGATAGGACCTTGGATAAGCCTTTTCCTCAGGAATTCTCAGTTTCCTCTATGAATTTCTATACTGTAGCACTTAAAAGCCACCATGGTATCAGTTAAACAGCACTGCAGTGAGCTTTATTAGTTTATATATAGTCCCATAGTGTCTGTGATGGAGTTTCTAAAATCACTTATGTGCTAAGAAAAGTTTAGCAAAAAGCCAAGTTTCTCCACATCCATTCTTCAATGGTTATTCATTTTGGAAAATGTAACAACATAGGGGCATGACATCTTTTATGTAATCAAAATGCAAACTTACCTATTAAGAGCAAAAAGGAAAATCTACATTTTGTTCTTTCTTCTTTTATTGATCTATTTCATTTACAGTTTTACAAATAGCTAACCTATGCAATCTAATCATAGGTCATTTGGTGGAAACTTGTCTGCAGGTTTGAAGCCAGAGAACCACAGGTTGCTCAATGTCCAGCTCAAAGTCTGTGAAAAGTGCATCTTTAAGGGTTTTCTAGCTGTAGGTTTCTTTTAATCTGTTTATTACTGCAGTTTCTACAAGCATTCTGTTCTTATCCCTTCTTTTGTGTTGCAATGCACAAAAAATAACACGTAGGAAAAACAAACATTGTGGTTTTCTCTCTTGAGATGTCCACAATTTGAATGAGTAATGGTGCCCCATTATCTTCAAAAGGTCAATGGGATCAGAACGTTGTATGGAGCTGTATCAGACAACATTGACTTACCATTAACTTTCTGTTCCAGCTGTATTATGTTTAAATCTTCAGACCAAAGCTATGGGTATAATTCCTTTTGTTATTTTGATCAAGGGAGAGGATTTTTCTCTGTAAACATTCAAAAAAACTTGTATGTGGCTGCCAAGCCAAGTATTCTGTCTGGAATTTGTGAGTTAATGAAAGAGCTGCTTTAGCTTTATAGCTGGATTTCAAAATACAGAATTTGGAGAAGAATATTGCAAATGTAATGTTACCCAAGCCTCTCTTAATGAGAATTTACATAAAGAATGACCCAGTGGAATTGCAGCAGTGTACAGTGCTGCCATTTAGCAGAATGGTATCATATCTTAGGCCTAGAACAAGTTAAAAGTAGGAATTTGAAGCTTTTGGTCTCGGGGGACAAAGTAAGTGCTTTTCAGTTTCTCAAGCCATTCACAGCTGACCGAAGTAACCTTCTATAGATATCTTCTAGTGCAGGGAAAGATTAAGATTATTAGAATATGCCTCACATACTGACAAAAATTGCAGGCTTTATTTTTATTGTGCTTTTCAGTCAGTGAAGAAATAATCACCAGATGAATGCATTCTTAGAGGATGGTGGTACATATTAAAACAAAACAAAACAAAACAAAAAATTAGCATCTGAGAGCTTCCTGTTCCTGATATTGGCCATATTTAATCTGCCATATTTGTGGTCACTACAAACAGACTGGAAGATACACTAGAGTGAAAGGTCAAAGACCCAGCATTCTCCCAACTATCCAAGGTTCCCAGATGAAGAACTATGTTAGCATAGATTACCTCTATAGTCACTAAGGAGAAAGAGAGGTGCACATCTGGAGAGGTGCTGATCTAAGAGCTATCAGATTCTGCAAGTCCTGTGTCTTGTCTGTGCACAGAATCTGCAGTCTCTTTTAAATCCAGAATTACACGCTTGATTTTTGATGGTTTCATAGTGTTTCACTACTATTCCTAGTTTTTGTCAGCTTATGAAACAATGTTACTTTAATTGCTTTAAGAGAAAAGATAAAAATGAAGGGCAGTATAAAACATAAAACAGTATCTCACAGTTGTTGTCTGGACTCTTTTTTAACATCCTTTAAGTTACCATCTGTGTGTTTATTTTAGTGTAAAATATGAAATGGAAATATATGTATACGAAAAATAAGCCAAAAATTATTGACAAAATCATCTGGGAGACATATATAAATATATATATCTGTATGTACACTCAAATATGCAGACACTAGGCTTCCCAGTGTGGGAATACTTGTTAGGTTAGGAGGTTTCAGTGGTGCTAATTGCAGTGGTCCTGCAATACATCACCATCATTTTTGCTGAGAAAATTCTCCCCAGGCACAGTAAGGGTCAATGTTTGGTATTGATACATTTCATTTATACTTTCTTAGGCCACTTTTATTTCAGACTGGAAGTATAATCAGAATTTAAGTTAGTTTTTGTAGTGCCATGGACTATTTAGAGGTAGATTTATGAAAATTGCAGGCTTTTTAAAATACCAGACTTATGCAAAAAGGAGATTTGTTACCTCAGGAAGCTTTACAAGTCGTAAGTAATTGCCCACTACTCCTCTGAAATAGGTTTATAGGAAAATGTATATCCTCCTCCTTATAGAAATGAAAAAAAAAATCAGAAATAAAGTGATTTCCTCAGGGCCATAAGCAGCAATTGGAATCAAAATTATTACTGAGTAGTTTGTGATTCCAGCCTGATAGTTGGGCTGTAACAATCCTTACAGGGTCTCCCACGCCTGTCTGTCACTCCTGGAATTGCTGGCCCTGGGAGCTATTTCTCCATGAATGACAATCACAGTTTACAGCTTCAGCTTATTCAGAAACAAGTTTGGTGGGCAAATTCCCTTTTTTTTCTTTTTTAATCTGTCCAATGTTTCACTTCCAAATATAAATTGTGATTGAATGATTTAGTTCAGATTGTTTCTAGTGACAATGCCGCTGCTGTAGCTTGTTCCATGAAATATTTCCATTTCTGTTAGCAGGTATCAAGTGCTTTCTAGTACTTGGGGGAAAAAATTCTTCATTTCAATGAATATTACTGCTTCCTGCAATTGCATGCTGTAATACTTTTTATTTAGCTGACTTGTAAAGGTGGAAGAGAGGATCAGACTTCATTTCTCTATGCTGACATTAAAAGTGATACTTCCACCAAGGTTAAGGGGAAAAAGGGTTTGATCCAGAGAAATCAGGGGTCTGCACCTGACAACTTTCAATTTGCAGGAGTTTTGCTATCAGCTGGAATGTTAACAGGTTTTCCTGGGGTTCACTGATTCCTGTGACCCATTTAATCAGCCCTTTCCTGAGATGATTAAGACATGCAAATAGTATCTGGGCTTCATGTGTTCCTCAAGGTTTTCACACAGAGCCTCTACAAAGAGATCAAATAAACTGTTTGGAAGACTTAAGAGGTAACTCAGTGGCTATTTTCTTTCAGCCATGCAGAAATTGAACTTCCTTTGCACCTTAATTATTCCTGTGTTTTATGAATGTAGATCTTAAAAAACAGCCTGTGAAGATCTCTTAGCCAGCTGAGCTGGACTCACTGGAGATTGCCTCTGGCAGGAGAAGGTTTATAGCTGCTTCTCAGCATATTTGAAAGAAGATTATTGCTGCTGACGCATTGCAAAAAGGTAACATTTGTGTGCATCAGTGACTAAATTGCCCTCTATTATACTACATCCCATAAAATGACAAACCTCATCAATAAAAAAATGCAATAAAGTAGGTACTTCGGGATTTGTCTAGCTGTGAGGAACTAGAAGTACTCAATAATGTTGAATAGCTGTATCCAGTGGCAGGTGGGAGGAGCTACTGCCTGGTATTGGAAAATTACTGACTGTGGGTGATTCCTTTGGAGAGAGTTTTTCTTTTTTCCTAATTTCCCAGGTAAAGAAGGAAATCAGTTATGACGCCAAACCTTGAAAAAATGGGGGAAAAAAATCTATTCAAAAGCAAACAAATAACAAACAAATGCCCAGAGGAACAGAGTTGTTTTTTTGTTTTTTTTTTTTTTTAAATAAGCATTTGAAGCATAAATCATAGAATCATAGAATGTCTGGGCTGGAAGGGACCTCTAAAGGTCACCTAGTCCAACCCCCCCTGCAATAAGCAGGGAGGCAATAAATAAATAAATAAATATTGTCCAGGCTTTAGTAATGGAAGAGTGGGGGGAACTATTACAAGTGGATATCTAAGTAGCATCCCGAAAAAGTGGAAAGGAGCAATAGTCACAAGTAAAGGCTGGTTGTGATGACCAGATGACCCTACAGGTTAAGCCAATTGGAAGAGCAGTATATTGAAGAGATGAATATGACTGTGAAGTAGCACCTCTAGTACTGAACTGCTTCTCAGCAGGCAGTTAAATTGCTTTGTTGATCTTGTTAAAAGATAACAGCTTTAATGTATTATATTTTTTCAATTTCTTTAAAAACAACATTATTCCTTATCTTCAGCTATGACAGAAGGGTACATGTAGTTCAGCCTAAGGTAAGTTGCAAGAGAGGTACTTGCAAAGTGTGTTTCTGTGACTTCCCTGTTGTCTTCCTTTTAGCAAGTACAAAGAGCACAGATGAAATTTTCAAGTTACTCCAAGGGGACCTACAAACAGTGTGCACCAATACCTCTTTTTAAAAGAGTAAATCATAATACAGAATGCAGAAAATGAAAAAAAAACCTAATAAATGTTAAATTTTGGTCATCTATTTCATTTAAAGATCCTGTATAGATCTTAAATCTTAATTTTACAAGTGTTTAGAACATACTCTTTTCATCGTTGTTAAGAGTTATCCTATTCATGAAAACTTCTATTCTTATTCCTATAAAGGTGGTACTGTGTGCATAGTACCACTAGAAATTCACCTTTCTTAGTGCTATATTTTTGCCTGCTACAATTAAATAATTTATTAAGAGATTGTTCTTTCTCTGAACAAGACCAAGAATTACACAGTTTTGGTTTGATAGTAGTGTGGTACCTGGCAATGGAAAATGGCAGGCATTTGGGAGTGGCTTTTTCTCTAGTCTTGACATTAAACAATTTATAAAGAGTCCTATAATTAAAGACAAAATAGAGCATTTATATGATATATTTATTCATTTATTAACAGACATCTTTACATTTAGTAAGTGACAAAAGGACATGAACTTCTTTCAAACATACATCTAATAGGTCAAGAAACCCTAGCCTTGGAGTGAATGGGTTTTGGGGTACCTGTTTTGTACCTTTCATCTGTCTTTATTAAAGCAAAATTCATCTTTTATTCTTGAATTTTAGAGAAGGATTTCCATCTATACCACAGGAGAAGTGTGATGTAAAGGAGAAAAGCAACAAAAAAAGGAAATTGGGGAACGGAGCCAGACTGAAAAATAGTGAGAGTGCATTTTATATAAGCTGTTTGTAATATCTTAGCCTCAATTAATCAGTGAAAATGTAGAGAAGCCTTGGAGACAGAGCTTCTTCTCCAGGCAGAGCTGCACCAGGGCTTACTCACAGTTTGTCAAGCATTTTAGGATTACGTCCTCCTCTTTTTGGCAGATGTTTCTTTGAACTAAGCAGAATCAGCCTGCTGCTATTTCCAGCTTTGCTCCTCTCTGATGTGGGGTCTTCTGAAGTTTTAACAGTGAACGAGTTACAAATTGACCTACACTTTCAGTGGACTGCAAAAACCTATTAACATTACAGTTATGGGGCAGGTACAAGAGCTATTGGAGTTAAAATCTGCAGCATTCAATGCCTTTGAGTGTTGAGAATTGTTTTAGATTAATTCTGTTTATCTGATAAATGCTTCTCAGTTTCAGAGGGGACAATGCATTCATCTAAGCTTGTCTGAAATGCTGAAACTTTATGAATGTTATAATAGATAATAAATGGGAAAAGACATAAGCCGTTAATTGGGTTTTTTTACTATCTGAAAACTTAGCTTTTCCAGTTGCTATTTTACCAGACTTTTACAAATATTAGAAGTACTTTTTTTTTTTTTCTCTGAAAAACACATTTTTTTGATTACACTAATCTTTTGATATATTATCAAATCCTCTGCTGCTTTTGTGGTGATTATTAGCAGTAGGCTTTCTTTTGTATGTCAGATAACTTTCAAATGTGTGACTTTTTAGGTAGCAGACAGTGCTTTTCTGGCTGCCTCATGTTGCTTTGAATTAACTTCAAGTTTTTAAATCAAGGACCTGAGGATGGCTACCCTTACATAAACTAATCACTGATGAAGCTACCATTGATTAACTCTTGGGCTTTCATTGATTGCACGGGTATGGTTCCACACGAAGATTTCAAACTTTATTTGTGTAGTGTTTCTAAATCATACAAGAGCATTTTGTGTATAGTATGCATTATGGCATGATTGTCAGATATAAATCAGGAAGAGGGAAGAAGTTTTTTCCTTTTAAGTGCCAAGAACTTTCATATACTTTACTCATGGTTTGCTAAAACAAAGGTTTGTTATGCTGTTCCCTTCAATTAAAAATAAAAGAGTGGATTTTCCACCGTTATCAAGGGAAGTGGTTGATGCTGCTATGATTCCATTCTCTAAATAACTGTAAATTCTGGTGTAAATTAATAACATTTTCCATCTGAGGATCTCAAAACAGGCCATGAAACACTTTATTGAAAACTTCCAAAGAATTAAATGAACCACAGTGGGTTTGGCCTCAGGAGGAGATGTTTTGCTGTGGAAGAGCAGCCCGCTGCACATGCTGTAGGCTGCCTCTGATGCATTCAGTACAGGTCCCAGTTGGGTGTTGCTCTCCTTTGCCATCTGGAAGGCAGCTAGGTGGAGGTGCCAACAGAGCAGAGGATTATCTGAAGACTCAATACTTTTCAGGGGGACTTCTCCTCTCCTCTACATTCCCTTTTTTAAGAAGCAATCATTCCGAATCTCTTGCTGTCCATAGTGATTTCTTTCATGAGTGCCAGCTTACCTTTCTTGAAAACCTTAGCATTGCAGAAGGACAGTGCTGCTGTGTTCAGAAAAACAAGCAGGTGACCTTTCATACCATTATTTTTACAGCTATCTGACCAAGGTTAAGCTAAGGAGCCCCCTTTCTCTGATACTTCCCACATCTGGGGTGCGGCTGTCTATATCTGCGCTTTTGAGTCCTGCCCATTGTTTTTCTTGGCTGTTTGATCCAATTATTATTTTGCAGCCTCTCAGCTATATACTTGGCTCTTTGTGAGCACATGCTCCAACATAAGGCCAAAATTTTTCTTTTTAGAGGAGCATAAAAGATTGTGTCACTACTATATGCAGGATGCATCCCAGCTACTACCATACGCCCATCTGGAATGGTGTCTAGTATTCTGTCTTGAACCTGCAAAACTGAACTTAGTTTCTGCCAATTTGTTTCATTTTCTTCTACACTTGGATTGCAAATACTCTACTGGCTTTTTGAGAAGGGGATTACTCCTGTCCTTTGACTTGTGGGAGTGAGCAGAGCTTTCCAATGTGCCTATTCAGGATGCTCTTCCCCCAGACCTACATGTTCTTTCCTGTTCATGTCATCTTACCCTTATTCTGGTAATGTCTTTGTTGAAGTTCCACCAGCAAATTTTCATGTACCACTATCTACAATTACTACTATTTTTTTTTTTTTTTTTAAATCTACTTTACCTTTCTTCTTTTGCTTTTCAGAGTGCAGTAACAGAGAGGCCCCAGCTGAACCTGCACATGTTCCTGAATATAATGAAAGGGATCGTTTGGCACTTGGAACGTGGGGGATGTACTGTGGATGTATTTCTGAAGTCGTTTGAGAAAGAATAGCTGTGACCAGTATTTGATTATGTTTCTACTATTTGTGGGGATTGTATTCCCATAAGCCTTACTTTGGGGTATGGTTTTTGTTCCTGTCAGGCAGGGCTGTATAACCACTTGTCAGCAAAAAACACAGTTGAGCTATTTACCAAGTGAAAAATCTGTGTAATTACCAATAATGTGGTATGGATGTCTGAGATCATGTGTGGGTTGTGTGGGGATCTCAGATAATTTTCTGAGGTGATATGGGTAGGAGCATGCATTCAGACTGACTGGTGTGTGATGGTTACCTGGGTAATCATCTGGTAGTGAAATGGGATATTATAGGTTAATTCATACCAGTGAATAGTGCAACACACAGGAGTGAGAAAGAAAATCTTCTTGGAAAAGAAAGAGAAACAGTCAAGTGAAATTACAAGGAAACAGATTCAGGTGTTGGTTTGTGGAAGCTAAATAAATAATGAACATCTCTCAGCTGCATGGATTTTATCGTTGAAGGAACAGATTTAGTGTTATTGGGTTGACTTATACCCTTTTATTTCATAATTTATGATAGAACTTTATAGTAAACACTTGTATAAAGAAGAGAGTGACAGAGGTTTATGAATTTTAAAAACACTTAACGTATTTTGGGAAATAGTGTGGAACAACTATAATTTCAAATAATGAAGATACTTAGATAAGATAATAGATTAGTCCTGTTATTATTTTAATGCTTATGTTTTGCCCAGTAAAGCTGATATGGAATGACAATTTTATCGTAATCATCTTCACAAAATTTTAGTGCTGTAATTTGTAGAATGGTTATAAACTTGTGACTGGGATAGGAAACAGACGATAGTGTTTTTTGCCTGGAAGAAACTTTTAAAATCAAATAGAATCGAGCCTGTTTATATGCATATAATTATGATCATATTTTACAATCTTTTCTGTATACGAACATACTGGATTTGGCAGATTGTTAATTTTGTTTTTAGGGTGTGCAATCAAATTTGAAGAAAATGTTTTTATTGATGCTATTATAATTTGAATCTGTTACATGGGGCCAGTGGCTCACTTCTTTTCTTCTCAAAGTAGTTATACTCCAGAGCTGAATTGTTAAATAGTGTAAGAGATTTCTGAATAGATTAATAAATTTATTATTTAAATATATATGGGAGGAAGCTTAAAATTGAGAGAGGATACCTCTTACACACTTACAGAAGAGAGGCATCCACCATCTCCCAGAAACTATCTTTGATTTCTTGGTTCTAGGAGCTTTAAAACAAAATCCTGACAGAAGCAGTGGATATTGCAGTATTTAATTGTTAAATTCATAAAATACAGGGGTGGGTAAGGAAAAATTGGGCAATAGAGTGGTCATAATCTTGGATAACTGAATCCTTTGCTTCACTTATTTTAAAGTATACATTTGTTATTGCAGACTATAAATATAAGAGAGCATATGGACTGTTGTATACTTCATATATATGAAGGAAAAGATTTATGCTGAGAAATGAAATGTTATATTCCAAATCATGAATGCTTAACTAAGTAGCCTGCTTGTATGTAACAATGCTGAAGTACTTAACATATATATTCTTAGAGTTTTCTCAATCCACATTGAGTTCTTAAGCATTCTGCAGTACTTAGTGAAGGCAGTTTCAGAGTGATGTCTATTAAAAATAAATGTTAATGTTTCAGGAAAGTGTAGATGTTTTAAGGTGATTCATGGTTTCTTTCTTTTAAATAATGAGAATTGTGTACTGCAGGACAGGTTCAGGAAGTATGAAAGCACTTTACAAAGGAAAGAGATTGAATATGGTGTAAAATATTAAAGCTTTATACTGACAGATCTGTTTTTATTTAAATTTTTATTGAATTTTTTCTTTGAAGTAACAACAAGAGACACATACCGTTGGCAGATAAACGATGCTGTGCTGAATGAGTGGCTACTTAACCCTAGAACTGTCAGACACTGTTATTTTCAATGTCAAGGAGCTGGAGAGCTTTATGCAATGTATTCTGTTCTTCAAATTAAAATGGTCAAATTTCTGTTCTTTTATACATTTCTGTGCCACAGCTACATGTGATATCTAGACTAGCTCAGCAGGGAGTGCTGAATTTGGCTCTAGACCTGCTTACAACATGAAGCCAAATTATGCTTCAGGTTATCTTGAAAGCTGAAGCAGCAGTGCCTGAAGCACTGATGATGTTCTTCTTTTGCTCCAAGTTTTAAAATATAGTAATGTCTAAAGCAGACATGCTATTGTCCTAATAATTAAATGCAACAATGTAAAAATCTCTCTAGAGCACAGTGTGTAATTCTATGAAGGCAAGAACTTCCATTATGTTACATTCTACTTCCGCAGTTGATATTTACATGTTATAATTAATTTGAGGACATACTAATGTTTTAAATTAGGACAGGCATTATGCACATCTCTGATGAACTGCTTGTCACAGAAGTCTTGTGCTTTGCTCTTGCAAGTATTTTCATGTTTGACCTGGGCATGTAGGTTCCCAGATAGCTGATGAGTAACCCCCAGAAAGACTGGATGGGCCAGTGTCTTTTGGTGATGGTAGTGTATACTGTCAGCATTCCAATAAAACATCTGTTTTATTTTATTTGGCCAAAGCACCAAGTTGATGCTGTACTGTACTTTTGGATTCTGTTTTACCATTCATTTAGTAAGTACCAAAATAATGCATAGGAAAACTATAACAAAAAGAAGTCAGAATTTGTTATGCATTAGGATCAAAGGATAACTCAAGTTACAAGGGACCTCAGGAGGTCATGTAGTCCAACCTCCTGCTCTAAACAGAGTCAGCTAGGAGCTCAGGGCTTCATCCAGTCTGATCTTGGAAACCTTTCACAACCTCTCTAAGCAGCCTCAAGCAGCCCTTGCTTGAGTGTCCTCGTGGCAATAAAAACCCATGCAGTAACTGATCCCTTCAATGCATTGAAAACACATTCAGTCATTGTATGATGATAAGCTGATTTAAGCCATTTTCTATATGTGCAGATTTTTCCTACTATTTTTCTTTCTTATTCATCACGCTGCCTTTTTTATAGTTTCAACTATATCATTTCAGTCATGACATCTCACTTTCTGCAGCGTATAACCTTAGGCAGAAGAAACATTTCTTTACCTTCATACCCTGAGGAATCTTTTTGTATATAATTTTGATATTGTTGAGATAAACCCAGAAATTGTTGGAGTCTTGATGTTTTCAAGTATGAGGCAGAAAAATGTGAATTATGCATATGTCAGTCATTTCACACATCTTTGTAATCTTTCAGTGTTACTCAGGAACTTGCATCAACTCTTGGAGGCCTAGAATGACTTTAGAGAAAAAATAGATGTGTGTAGATAACTAGAGCTTAGTTTTTAATGTTGAGTCAACCTTGGTGATTGCTTTTGAGGTTATAGTATTGTGCATACAGAGAAAGCTTTTTGATGGCATTGTGCTGTCTTTCAGCATTATTACTTTGCATATACAGAAAGCAGCTTTGCAGAAAAGGATCTGGGGGTTCTAGTACACAACAGGTCGAGCATGAGTCAAGAGAGTACCTTTGCAGTTAAAAAAGGTCTGGGATGTACAGTGAATTAGCAAGACTGTAGCTAGCAGGTTGAGGGAAGACATTGTTCCGCTCTCTTCAGCACTTGAGGCCCCATCTTGAGTATTTCCTCCAGTTTTAGGCTCCCAAGGTAATGGGGCAAGTCCAACAGAGGCCACCAGGATGGTGTCAGGGGGCTGGAGCACAGGGAGAGGCTGACAGGGCTGGGGACTTTCATCCTTCAGATAAAAAGCTGAAGAGGAGATCCTATTGCTGCCTACAGCTGCATGGTGGGAGAGCAGAGGGAAAAAAGACTCTTCTTGGAGATGCCTGGTGATAGGAGAGGCAATGGATGCAAAGTGCAACACAGGAAATCCAAGTAGGTGTAAGAAAAGCTATTTTCACCAGGAGGCAGGACACTTGGAATGGGTCCCTGAGCCTCTGTAGAGTCTGCATACCTGGAGACTTTCAGGGCTTGACTAGTCTTGGCCTCAGCAAGCTGCTTTAGGTGACTCTTCTCTAACAGAGGCTGGACTAGTGATCTCTAGAGGTCCCTTCCAAGCTATATTTATGATTCATATTAAATTAGATTTTTTTTTTTTTTTGGTAACTATTACTAAATGTTGCTAAACTAGAAGTAAAAAGAATCTTATACTCTCTCATGTCTGGAAATATTTTAGACACTTTGTCATACAGTGAGGAGCTGGTAAGTAAGTAACTTTTAAGGACTTCTTGAGTATGATTCGTCTGAATAAATGTGAAGGGCTTGTACTGAAAAGGTTCTACTTCTAAGCTAGTTATCAAAGCATGTCTTTACACTGAGATGGGACCTGTCAGTACAGCCTATAGAGCTGCCTATGTTTTGTTGGATGCATTATGCTTTCAACTGCATTGACCTTATTCCTTCCCTCTCCACTGACTGTTTTTGATGCAAACAGCTAATTGAATGACATGAATGAGACCATTTATCTCTCCTGTTTTGGTATGCTTTGGCAGCTTTTTTTAAAAAAAAAATCTAAGGAAAGGCCATGCATTCTGTGAGCTTTACTGTGCTAGTTTTACAGCTGGTAAATTGTAAGCTCCTTTGTCAAGGGGTGTATCTACTTCACCTGCCTGCAGATAAATGGCAAAAGGTTTCTTTGTGTTGCTTGATATTTTGCAGGCCCGCTCATGAGGATTTTGCTTGGAATAAAAATATTGGATGAGATGCCTGAATCCTGATGCATTAGAATGAGATTTAACTGGTTGATTGTACAGAAGGGAAAGCACAGGAGAGGCCGCGTCCCCAGTGCTCATCGACATATATTCCCTGTTCCCTCTCACACTATGGCTGCATCCATCAGTGTCAATGAAATGTAAAAATGCAGACCTTTTTTTTTTTTTCCCCTTTGTAAGATGGAATATCTATGGCCATACACTTCAAAATTAATTTTAAAGAGTCTGCTGGGTTAGAGTGCAGAGATATGAGAGAGGCCACTGGTGCTCCTTCAGTACTGACAAATATTTCAGTCATAGTTTTCAAGTGTTTATCATGACAATATTCATGAGGATTACTTAAAGTCATCTACTACCTTCTTGGATGACAGTTATTATTATTCATTGTAGTAATGATTCTCTGTCCCTCCTTTCCTTTTCACTCATAGTAAGCAGGCCTTCCCCTCAGGTTTTGAAAGAAACAAGCACAGTGCTTTTACACTCAATTTTTCTCTCTTCTAATTTATCCTTAAAATCATCTGATCAAAAGCTCTGCATAAGTTTTTTGTCAGAAATTCTAACACGTTCTCTCCATTTTCTCAGATCCTTCAAGAAGAAAACTCGTAACATCAATGAGTTGTTGAGAGAGGGTGAGTTTTAAGTGCTACAGAGACCTTGAGAAGTCCAGACAGAGCTGTGGAAAGTGGCATTTGAGCAATCCTTGGCAGCTTCATAACCTCCTTTAATTCCAGCGAGAGACTGCAGATGGCTGGATGTCTTGGTTGCAAACTCATGGGAACTAGTGGGTTGTGTTTAACCTGTGAATGATTTTATAATGAAGTATGCTCAGTTAGCAAGTGTGATGGGTTGGCACAGAGCACCAGGGTATGTATGGTGTGGAACTTGGTGGACAATGCCCATAAAGGTGTTTTGAAGCTGTTGAGGAGAAGGTCCTGCACCAAGTCAGTCCCTTCCTAGTCTCATAACTGACTTGCTCTTTTTCAATATATTAACAAAACTAATGAAAGAAGAAAAAGAAAAAGAAAAAAGGGAGAAGTGGTTGCCTCAGCCATTTTACTGCTTTATTTGATGTGAGGACATTTTCAAAAAGCTAGATCTAATTTTACTCTGTAAAGTGGTGAAATGTTGGGCAAATAGAGCACAGGCAGAGTTGTGGTAGTTTTGTGTTGTGCCTGAACAGCAGGAAAGGAGAAAACAGGTGCTAAACAGCAACGATTAGCATATGTATACCAACTGATGAGGTGTTAAACATCATCTCATGCAGAGGTGTCAAAACCCTGGCCAAAGGATCTGTTAGAACTTGTTATGTGAAATAATACAGATGATATAAACCACAACGGAATGTAAAGGGCTTCAAATACCAAATGACCTGGTCAAAATCACTACAACTCATTTACCAGGATATGTATTTCCAGATCTGCAGTGAGTGTGTTCAGAACGATTTCTCAACATGGTTAATGATCGGATAATTTCGTGATAGTTTCAAAATAAATGAATGCTTCATTTTGTGCTACTGCAGTGCAGCCTTAAAATTTGATCTCATATTTTCTTCTGCCACTTGTATCATTTACTGTGTGATTATTTTTTTTCTTAAGCATTGCTTGCAATGAAAGCTGGAATGCAAGATTTAGTGATCTTACTTTAAATTGTTGTCATGGTCAGCTGCTTTTCAGATGCTGGAATTATCAGGTTCTATTACAGACTTTCATTTTTATGCCATATATTCTTTATGACCATTTAATGAATGCACTTAACAGTAATACATATGAATCTGATAGTCATGCATCTTTCATGAATTTTCCCTTTAACTTTTGCTCTCTGTTGCATGCCCCAGGCATGGATTGAACTTTTTTCCTTTCAGTATAACCTTCATTGTCTCAATTTTCATTTTAGTATCTTCATGATAACTGAAGGATTCAGTCTCCAATTTTTATTTTCAGCTATTAATATTCACTTGTGTGTATGGCCCAAGTTTGTTGGTTTTTTTTTCTTAATTGCAACAAAGAAGTCTGTTATTAAAATAACATACTGCTTTCATTTTCTGCATCTGTTTCTTTCCTTGATTATTTTGGTATTTTTGTGAAAAGTGGTATTGCTAGAAACTGCTAATTGCCTGGAAGATGTCTCTGGGCCTTATTATGAGAGCTCTTCTCACAGTGAAATATTATCCCATACTGCATTAAACTCTTCCTCTTCCCAGCCCTCATCTGACAGTATCACCTTGGACAAAAGCCATTCTCCCTTAATCACCCATTAGCACTTGCTGTATAAATAAATGTTTGTAAAAATACACTTCTGAAATCAAGTTGTGACTTTTGAAAAATAATCAGTGTCTAAGTCTGAGGATGGGTCTCTAGAGTGGTCTTATCCCATTTGATCTCATCTGACCTTGCTTGTACCCAAGTAAAGCCTCCAGGTATGTTCTGGTGCACTTGATAATCTCAATGGCTTCTTGTAACATGATGGCTTTGCTGACAGTTGGACTTCAGACCATTTTGAAGATGTGGCCAAAATGGTATAACATGAGGCTGAGAAATGGAAGACTCCATGTGAACACTGTGGAATACCAGCCAGCACTGCTTTTGATATTGCATTTGATTAATAGACAAACAAATGTATTGTCAATTGTGCTCTAATGTTATGTTACATAAATATTACAGTTATGGCTGTAGTAAATGACAGTATAATAAAGCTTAGAAGTAGGAATAGTACAGTAGTTAGCATAGTTATTTAGCACCCTTAAGGGAAAGCTTTTTTTTATTATATTTTGTGTATTGTAATCAAAACATTGTAAAGAGACTGATCCTGGTGAGCGGTGAGCATGTCCACATCTCGCTGATTTTTAGCACAATGACTGAGGCAATGAGATTTCCATTATTTTTCAGTGCCTGATTATCCCTAATTGGCAACAGTTCCAGAACCTTTGAAGTGTATATTTCACCTTTTTTGGTTAGCTCAGCCATAGCAAGAAAACATTTAAGGACACAGTGAGATGTAGTTCTTCAGAATCACAGCTAGTCACCTTAACCCTCAGAGAAACTGCGAGTTGTGTTTGGCTGTACGCTGAGTTACAGCCTCACTATGAAGCTCATATCTTAGAAAGAGTG